>NC_084570.2:21257500-21557500 GCF_033978685.3 Nerophis lumbriciformis | reverse complement strand
AACAATATCAATGACCAAACGATGGATCTCCTTCTGTGATCAGTCGGTTTAGTTGACTGACAAATCCGACATTGACTTGCGAGACGTCCCACAAAAGAGGAGTGCCTTTATTCCAGGATGGCTCTCGTAGTTTTGGTGTTCCTGACAGGAAGCGACTTTTAGCATCTGAGCATCGTTCTCTGTGACCGCCGCCAAATGGAAACGTGTATATCTGTGATTATTTATGAGCACCATATAAATATGTAGTGTACAGCATGATTTTTATTATTTCTGTCTTTTTTTTAAATGTACTTTTTGCACTTTCCAGGTACTCCAACGGTACCGAGTTGTGTTCAAATTGGCTCCTTAAAGTGTACATACTTGCTTTGTATACACATGTGGAACACCACCATGCAAGCCCACTCCGGGTTTTAGACTACAAAAGTACGACAATAAAGAGACACGTGCACGATGCAGGTATGGTTTTATTCCTTCTTACACGTCCGGGGGGTTTCACACCGCCGCCGGATACGAGCAGATGGACGCTCGCTTCAGGTCACAGTCGACGGCCGTCCACCAACTTTGGTCTGCAAGAAAGTTTAGTCAATTACTTCCGATATTTTATCAGATTTCTAAACATTTGATTGATCTTGAGGATTAAAGTGGGAGGCTCAAAAGCATAGACGTGTGTGTTTAGGACGCTCCCTGTTTGAGGGAAGAGTCCAACCAGATCCTTCAGTTCCAAGTCTGAAATGATGACAGGTGACTACAACTGAAGATTGACAATTAAGCACAAACAAAAGCGCTGGGGAGCGAACCAAGTCGTCTAAAGTTCAGAGAAATCTCTAAAACGGTCGCCCGTCTCTCATGCTTATGTCTATCTTGCCTGCCTCGCACTGGCGTTTCTTTGCATAGATAAGAAACAGATTTGAGATCATTATATTTATCTACCTAAATTCAAAGTTTCAATCAATCAATCAACGTTTATTTATATAGCCGTTAATCACAAGTGTCTCAAAGGGCTGACAAAATTCCAGACTATAAGTTGCTACTTTTTTCCTACGCTTTGGACCCTGCAGCTAATTTATTGATTTTTCTTCGCTGACGGCCATAATGCAATTAGTTTTCAAAAAACCCAAGCAAAGACACTAAAAATTTGTGTTATTGTTTCTGCTATGGCGCCATCTTGTGGACGAGTTAGCCAGATGCCGGGTTGGTGAACATCAATAGTATTTCCTTCTGTTTAGTGCTTTGAACCGGAAGTACAAGTACAGTTCCGTCTTCCAGGCGTCCATAGTGGTTTTATTCGTATGGATTCTTCATTCTTCACTCCAAGCAACATTTTTAAGTTTTACAATATAACAAAAAAAAACTATTTTTACTTACTAAACAGTCCCATGTGTGATGTCTGTAGAAGTGTTTACATGCATATTTGTACGTGCTATCGTAATGTTATCAAGCTAGCATCGTTAGCATTTGCTAATATGCTAACACTTTTATAAGTGTATTTGCTAGTATTATTAACTTACAATGGGATTATTTTTGTATTGTTTCAGTTTCATAAATTCCTAAGTAAATTCACCAAAATGTCACCGTGGAGTTGAGTCTGTTTAGCTAATTGGAGAGCTAGCTTCCGCAGCTAGTGGATCCATGATGATGACTTCTGTTTTGTTTGATCAGCCGTTTTACTGCCTTGTTACAGACACCGTTTGGAAACAATTATGATATGTAAATAAACATTTACAAAATATTTATGTGTAAATAACTCATTTCACAACATCTATATGTATCTGTGGCTTATAGTCCGGTGCGGCTAATATATGAAGACATTTTTTTTTCTTCAAAACCTTGGTGGATGCGGGTTATATTGTCCGTAAAATAGGGTGCTTGAGCAAAACGAAGGCCGAAACTAGTGACTTCAAAGCATTTCATTCTGCTCAAAGGAGGGAACATATTCCCCCAACATGTGTATATAATTACTACTACGAAACAATCATTTTATAGCATAATATCACGTTTCTATAGTAAGAAAGTCAAAGTAATGACTTTGAGTGTTGTACTGTAAATGATTTATTTTTAATCTGAAGTGAAACGAGTTGTCTCTATGCCTTTATTTTACAAGCAAAAATTGGAGTTACGAGCCTTCTCGCCTCTCGTTGGCACAGTGAATGTCACCGTGAACCCCCTAAAATCCGACAAAAACATCCGGTCTTACTCGCTAGCGTTAGCTTATAGCTACAGATGGACATAACTTTGTGGTTCCACGTATGGGAAGGAAGAAAATGAGTGTGAAGGACAGCGTTGAGAAGAAGAAGTGGATGATAGTCACTGAATTAAAGCAAGAAATCATCAAAGAGCGTGCAGCTAGCTAACTTAACGTAGCAGTTGGAGTGTAGTACTGCTGGCCTGCACCATACTGAAGCAGAACACGTGGATAACGGCAGCTAAGGATGTTTAAAATAATTTCCAAGTGGCTGACATTTATCCATGAAAATATGAAGAAGCCACTGATGGTGTGTTTGATGGAGAAGCAACTGGAAGAAGTCTACAAGGTAAATCCTGTATTATTATTACATTACTTCATAAAAATATTTGTGTTTCTTGGTACACATTCTATTGCACTGTTTTTCATACAATATTTTCAATATTTCTTACCTAAAAGTTATTTTTTCATCATAAAAGGCATGTTACATTTTAAAATTGTGCTGTTTTGGGGGTCAAACACCAACAAATAGATTTTAAAGATTAAAGATTTAATTTAATTTAAAAAAAATAAAAAATTATAATTGTTTTAAATAGACTATTATTGTTTTTTCTAATGCAACAATATTTTGCAATATGAATTTGTCAAAGTACAAACACAACCAAGGCACCCGAGGCACCACTTTATGGAGCTAAATGAGGACCAAAAGTTTTATACTTTCAAAATAAAACTTTGAAACAAAAAAAACAAATCTTGTTTTGATGTTGAATGTGGAAAAATACATCAGTATATTCAAAATAAAAATAACTTCAAGTCAAATTTAATTTTGATTCACTGTTAATATTTTTGAACAAATTATTTTCAGTTTTCACTTTTATATATTTTGTTATTTGAGCTACTGTTTTTGTCTTCAGATTAAAACCTTTTTTTTTTTTTTACAGTTTTGATTTTTTTTCAGTTTTCTTTTTCATAGTAAAATATTTTTTTTTCCAGATTTGGTTAGAATTTAGCACTGGGTGCGTGTCATCAACTGAGAGGGCCGTGGCATCATGACAGACATCTAGGGACATGATAGGGACCGTACCCAATCATGTGGCCTTCAGGGAACGTAGGAACTAAAACAATTCAACGCAACATTTTATGTAAGTTGCACCACGAGTGCAATTATTTTATTGTAAAATGTATACAAAGCTCATAGTTTTACCTGTTTTATTGTGGTTATTTTTCCACTTTTTTTAGCCGTCCTTGAACGCAGCGTAGTTGTGGACGATGAGACCAAGTAAAATGTCGCCAAATGTGCTATAAGAAGCAACTTTGGGCTCGTTTTGTAGTTTGTGTCTCCGTGAAGCCTCCTATGGTCTCCCTGTTCCCCACAATAAACAAAACCACGAGTGCGGTAGGTTTGCTAGACGACAATGACAAAATGTAAAATTAAATTTAAAAAAAACCCACAGTTATTGGCACTAAAATTATCACAATTATTATTGTCACGGTATTGTTGAATCTGCTCAAGAAGTAACCCTAACCCAATAACCACGTTTATTTACACAATTAAATACACAGCCACACAATATAGTTTCTTGGCAGAAGAAATATGTTATATTATAAAATTTTCGGGCTGCTTAAAAGCCATACCATTTTTATTTGAGTGTTTAAATATGTTATCTTCTTCTGTTTTAATTCTTAAAGTTTTTGTGTTTTTTTCAATGATAAAGAAAAAAACGCGCGTTAGGCGCGTCACTTCCTGTTAATGTGACTTCACGCAAATTCACTTCCTGTTGTCTCGCTTGAGTATGGATCTCTTGTCTAAAAAAAAAAAAAAAGCACACCTTGTAGGTGTAATGTGCACAATTGAATATCTTAGTTGGTCAGACAGTAATGTGTTTGTAAAAGTAAACATTTGGGAATGTCGTATTTTAATGGAAAAATATCGCGCTTGTTTTCATGTTAGCATATAAGATAGTGAGAGCTAGCTCGCTTCTCCAGTAAATGATCAGTGTCACCGGTCCTTGAGTTGATCAAAGTGTTGTCAATCACCGTTTTGCGATAATTTTGATATAAAATAGTATTAATAACATTGGAAAGTTATACCGGGGTTTATCAGTATACCGTTTATCGTTGCATCCCTATTGCTAGCTTGACGTAACCGCACGTAATGAATAAAGTTCGATTGTGTGACGCATGGACGGAGGTGAGGATTCTTTCAAAATAAGATACCCGTAAAATAAAATGGTTGCAATTTTAAATTAATTTCTGTGATCCTGGTAAAGTGGAAACCCTTTTTTGTCCCCAGCTTATTTTTTGCCACTTTCTTTTATTTTTACCTAAAATATGTCAATTCACAAAACATAAAAAATCCTTTGTACTCATAATTTGGAATATTAAATTTGAGCGGGTTTTCGGGAAGTCGTCTTACCTATTTTGAACATCTCCACACAGACTGGCTTGTTGGTGTGAATGTTAGGCTGACCCGGCATCCAGTCACTATAAGTCCACTCTGACCCGTCTACCCAGGAGGCCTGCTGGTTCTGCAGCATTCAAAACAATCCATTAATATTAAATCAAATAAGATATCACTGCTACAAGAAAAAAGTACGTCCAAGTCCAAGGGTCAATGTCTGACCAAGGAGAGAATAACAGTAGATAACGTATCTGATAGAGGTACCCTTGGCCTCCATTCAGGGTTGTGAATAAAAACTCTGACATGTTTATGCTGCTGGACTTGCCTTGACCACGGCCCCCAGCCACGTCAACCGTGGGCTGATCTGACCGCCCTTGGTAACCATGGAAACCAGGCGGGAATGAAGGTCCCCGCTTGTCACAGATGCGAGCTCAGCGTGTGTGTTCTGAGCTTTGCATAAATCCTAAAAACCAAAGCACACAATCAGACTTGGGACAACCGGATTAAGTAACTGGTGGGGAACATCGAGACTAACCTGTGCTTCTTGGAAATTCAGTGGAGTTGGGTTGAACTCGTAGCAGTTTCCATTGATCACCTCCCCTGAACATGTTTGGAGGCTGAGAGTGGACCGGCCCTGTTCTTCTGTGTGTTTAACCCATGGTTCTGTTCCCTGCCTTAAACCCACTGGTATATTTAGAGATGGTTCTGTTCCCTGTCTAAATCCGTTAGGGAGAGACCTAGACGGCTCGGTTTCCTGTCTGAAACCGCGAGGTGTCAAAACAACAGGTTCAGTTCCTTGTCTGAAACCATCTGGGATTGGCATGAACGGTTCTGTTCCCTGTCTGAAACCGTCTGGGATAGAAACGGAGGGCTCTGCTTCCTGTTTGAAGCTCCTAGGAATAAAAATTGTAGGTTCTGTCCCCTGTCTGAAACCCTTTGGGATAGAGGGGAACGGTTCGGTTCCTTGTCTAAAACTGTCTGGGATCGACATGAACGGTTCGCTTCCTTGTCTGAAACCATCTGGGATTGGCATGAACGGTTCTGTTCCCTGTCTGAAACCGTCTGGGGTAGAAACGAAGGGCTCTGCTTCCTGTTTGAAGCTCCTAGGAGTAAAAATTGTAGGTTCTGTCCCCTGTCTGAAACCGTCTGGGATCGACATGAACGGTTCAGTTCCCTGTCTGAAACCGTCTGGGATCGACATGAACGGTTCGGTTCCCTGCCTGAAACCGTCTGGGATCGACATGAACGGTTCGGTTCCTTGTCTGAAACCGTCTGGGATCGACATGAACGGTTCAGTTCCCTGTCTGAAACCGTCTGGGATCGACATGAACGGTTCGGTTCCCTGCCTGAAACCGTCTGGGATCGACATGAACGGTTCGGTTCCCTGCCTGAAACCGTCTGGGATCGACATGAACGGTTCGGTTCCCTGTCTGAAACCGTCTGGGATCGACATGAACGGTTCGGTTCCCTGCCTGAAACCGTCTGGGATAGAGGCGAACGGTTCAGTTCCCTGTCTGAAACCATCTGGGATCGACATGAATGGTTCGGTTCCCTGTCTAAAACCGTCTGGGATAGAGGCGAACGGTTCAGTTCCCTGTCTGAAACCATCTGGGATTGACATGAACGGTTCAGTTCCTTGTCTGAAACCATCTGGGAGTTGAGATGAAGAAGCTTCCTCAACTCGAACCCAACCCCCTCCATTCTTTTGGGCTGGCACATCGACGGGGACTGAAAAGAGAGAATGTTCTGTTTTCATCAGTCACGTATAGTGTGATTTCCTAGAACCCAGCATGGGTTATTCTGATATTTCAATTGAACATGAGAGAATTTAGTGAGTTTAGTTTCAGTTCATTGTCACCATTTCTCCTACCTTCATCTGCCAACCAGTGTTTCGTTTCCAGGTCTCCTGGAGCATTTTCAACAAGGTTGTGGATGAAAGCTACAGATGAGAGTTGACAAGCAATCAGTCGAGGAATCCAACTGCTTCAAGACAGTAAGTAGATTGTCCCTAGAACTACGTAACTCCATATCAGTCACTTAATCAACAGAGAGTTGGACTACAACAGTCTTTAGTTCAAGAAGGTTCGTACAGTTCTATGCTTCCAACTTTGAAGAGAACGGTTTGGGGAAGACCTGTTGTTTTTTTGTAGTCTCTACTCTCTACTATAATGTAACTACACAATGCAATGTCGGGACGGCGTGGCGAAGTTGGTAGAGTGGCCGTGCCAGCAATAGGAGGGTTGCTGGTTACTGGGGTTCAATCCCCACCTTCTACCATCCTAGTCACGTCCGTTGTGTCCTTGGGCAAGACACTTCACCCCTTGCTCCTGATGGCTGCTGGTTAGTGCCTTGCATGGCAGCTCCCGCCATCAGTGTGTGAATGTGTGTGTGAATGGGTAAATGTGGAAATACTGTCAAAGCGCTTTGAGTACCTTGAAGGTAGAAAAGCGCTATACAAGTATAACCCATTTATCATTTATAGATATTGCGTGTGAATGCTGAAAAATAGAATCCGAACTGAAATGTTAACAGTTAGCACAATAGCCAGATAGCATCAAGAAACAAAATATATATCTGCAAAATGCGCAAAGAAGTTACCATATTAACATGTTAATGTTAGCATGTTAAAAGTTAGCATGCGGGAAATAACAAAATATTTGACTGTCCTCATAAATCTGTGAAATTGGCCAAATAGATGACATTGACGTAAGCATGAGCGAAGTAACAAAATATTTCACTTTGAGGTGTATTCCTGCTAAATGTGATAATATAGCTAGCATGTTCACGTTAACATGCTAGTAACATTCGTGAAAAATTTTATATTGGACTATCGTCCGCATATACCTGGAAAATGAACCAAAAAGATAGCATGATAACGTTTATAGGCTAGCAGTTAGCATGAATGACGTAATAAAATATTTGACTCGGTGTAGGCCTACCTGTAAAATGAACTAAAAAATAGAACTAGAAAATTATCTAGTTGCTAATATTGGCAAACATTATCAAGTAGCATTTTGACTTTGCAACAATTTGAATCGGTTAAGAAATGTGGAAGCAGTAACACATTTTAATACAGAATCATTTAGAGCAGGGGTCACCAACCTTTTTGAAACCAAGAGCTACTTCTTGGGTACTGATTAATGCGAAGGGCTACCAGTTTGATACACACTTAAATAAATAAATATATTGTCATTTGTAAGTTACATGTGAGTGTGATTTAAACAAGAATAGCTAAATAAATAAATATATATATATATATATATATATATATATATATATATATATATATATATATATATATATATATATATTTATATATATATATATATATAAAAAGGGTATTTCTGTCTGTCATTCCATCGTACATTTTTTTCCTTTTACGGAAGGTTTTTTGTAGAGAATAAATGGTGAAAAAACACTTAGTTGAACGGTTTAAAAGAGGAGAAAACACGAAAAAAAATGAAAATTAAATTTTGAAACATAGTTTATCTTCAATTTCGACTCTTTAAAATTCAAAATTCAACCAAAAAAAAGAAGAGAAAAACTAGCTACTTCGAATCTTTTTGAAAAAATTAAAAAAATAATTTATGGAACATCATTAATAATTTTTCCAGATTAAGATTAATTTTTGAATTTTGATGACATGTTTTGAATAGGTTAAAATCCAATCTGCACTTTGTTAGAATATGTAACAAATTGGACCAAGCTATATTTCTAACAAAGACAAATCATTATTTCTTCTAGATTTTCCAGAATAAAAATTGTAAAAGAAATTCAAAAGACTAGATTCTAAAGATGTTCTAGATTTGCCAGAATAATTTTTTTGAATTTTAATCATAATAAGTTTGAAGAAATATTTCACAAATATTCTTCGTCGAAAAAACAGAAGCTAAAATGAAGAATTAAATTAAAATGTATTTATTATTCTTTACAATAAAAATAAATAAATTTACTTGAACATTGATTTAAATTGTCAGGAAAGAAGAGGAAGGAATTTAAAAGGTAAAAAGGTGTATGTGTTTAAAAATCCTAAAATAATTTTTAAGGTTGTATTTTTTCTCTAAAATTGTCTTTCTGAAAGTTATAAGAAGCAAAGTAAAAATAATAAATTAATTTATTTAAACAAGTGAAGACCAAGTCTTTAAGATATTTTCTTGGATTTTCAAATTCTATTTCAGTTTTGTCTCTCTTAGAATTAAAAATGTTGAGCAAAGCGAGACCAGCTTGCTAGTAAATAAATACAATTTTAAAAATATAGGCAGCTCCCTGGTAAGTGCTGCTATTTGAGCTATTTTTAGAACAGGCCAACGAGCAACTGATCTGGTCCTTACGGGCTACCTGGTGGGCACCGCGTTGGTGACCCCTGATTTAAAGAATCAGGATGGATTTCAGTAGATATCGCGTGTGAATGCTGAAAAGCCAAAGCTGAACTGAAATATATGACTCTTGGGTGTACACCTGCGAAAAGGCAATAAAAAAAGGGGGTGATACTATTTCCATATTTCATAACGGATTCAAATCGTTCCAAAGTCAAAACGCTACTCGATAATGTTACTTAATTGCTAGGTTGCTAATATTAGCAACTAGCTCATTTTTACTAGCGTACACCTCAGAGTCACTTGGCGCATGCTAACATTTAACATGCTAGCATTAGTATACCAGCTATTTTGCAGGTATATACACCCAGGTGTCATATATTGTGTTAATTGCTGCTATCTGGCTAGCATGCTAACTTAGCAATTCTGTTCGATTTCTGCTTTTCAGCGTTCACAAGAAAAGTCTACCATAATTATTCTCTACTCTCTGTTACAACTTCACCCTTGCTCAACCAATTGAAACCATTCTAATGTCAAAACGCTACTTCATAATGTTAGTCAATTGCTAGCATGCTAACATCATCAGGCTAGTTTAGCTAACAAGTACAGTGTGTCCGTATTGCGCATCTTTCTACTTACCCGTCCTCCTGCTCATCTCCCCGATGTGGTCTCGCACTAGTCCGTTGTCAAAGAACCTCTTGGAGGGCTCGGTGCCTTGTTGGAAGCCATCAGGAAGATGTTTGATGGTGTTCGAGTCATCTGAGAGCTCGAAGGCCGATGACGACTTCGGTAAACTTCTCAGAGGTGCGATTGGGGCGGCTTGCAGTCCTGTGGAGACGATTGTTTATTTTATTTGCACTATTAATGATTACTTTCTGTGCTGTAATATGTGGACCACGACCTTAATAACTCGTGTAATAAATCAATCTAATCTCAGTTCAGTCGTTCAGGAGGTCTATTGCCGATTACATAAGTGTGCTGACATCAGCACTTTTGTTGCAATCTGGTACATAATATGTGTTTCGTAATTCCCTAAATAAACCGCAAGGTTTATGATTACTTAACATGCATGCAAGCTCATCACAATTCCCCTGTTTGTCAGCGTTTATATACATTTTACAACCAAAAAAAAATAAAAAATTGTACCAGTTTCATGGATTGTCACAAAATTTGGTGAGATTTTCTATAATAGTAGGAGTCACGAAGAAAGGGGCCCAAGTCCCAAGAACCCAAGTTTGAAAACAAACAGTCGACCAGGCATCTTGGGAGAAAACTAGGCTTTGACGAACTACACCTAAGGACTTTGACCAATTGAGTCCAAATTTCAATCACAGATACCAAACTGATGGTGGATGATAAATTGTGAAGGATTTTAGGGAAAAACCTACGATAACACGAAACCCGTATAAGTCACCTCCACTTTCTGAGACCTTGATAGTATGTGTATGATGAAGATAACACCCTGAAGACATCTTTACGTCCCTTTCTTATCTCCCGTGCCATCGTAAACTTCTGCTTACAGTTTTTGTAACTGTGGTAAAATACTAAAAAAAAACTATGATTAAAAAAAAGTCAATACGTAGAGATTCCTATGAATTTAGCAGGGGAAAAATATCCTTGTAGTAGTTTCACGAATGTCACAAAATTTGGTGAAAATGTCAATGGCAGGGTTCACGAAAAAGTCCCAAGAACCCAAGTTTGAAAACAAACATTTTGGGAGAAAACCAGGCTATGTACTTTGACGAACTACACCTAGGGACTGTGACCGAAAGATCCCAATTTTAAATCAGGGATACTAGACTGATGGTGGATGATAAATTGTGAATGATTATAGGCTGTCACGTTAGACATAGTAAAAACCTACGATAACATGAAACCTGTATAAGTCAACTCCACGTTCTGATAGTATGTGTATGATGAAGATGACACCCTGAAGACTTCTTTATGTCCCTTTCTCATCTTCCGTGCCATCTACTTGCCTTGATTCCTGCGACTCGTACGGCCATCGTAAACTTCTGCTTACAGTTTTTGTAACTGTGGTAAAATACTAAAAAAAAAAACTCTGATTAAAAAAAGTCAATACGTAGAGCTTCCTATGAATTTAGCGGGGGGAAAAATATCCTTGCAGTAGTTTCACGAATGTCACAAAATTTGGTGAGAATGTCAATGACAGGGTTCACGAAAAAGTCCCAAGAACCCAAGTTTGAAAACAAGCATTTTGGGAGAAAACCAGGCTTTGTACTTTGATGAACTACACCTAGAGACTGTGACTGAATGATCCCAATTTTAAATCAGGGATACTAGACTGATGGTGGATGATAAATTGTGTAGGTAAATTGTAACCTACGATAACACGAAACCCGTATAAGTTAACTACCATGTTCTGATAGTATGTGTATGATGAAGATGACACCCTGAAGACATTTTTATGTCCCTTTCTTATCTACCGTGCCATCTACTCGCCCTGATTCCTGCGACCACAGTTTTTGTAACTGTGGGAAAATACTAAAAAAAAACTATGATTTAAAAAAAGTCAATTCGTAGCGCTTCCTATGAATTTAGCGGGGAAAAAAGATCCTTGTAGTAGTTTCACAAATTGTCACAAAATTTGGTGAGAATGTCAATGGCAGGGTTCACGAAAAAGTCCCAAGAACCCAAGTTTGAAAAACATTTTGGGAGAAAACCAGGCATTGTCCTTTGACGAACTCCACCTATTGTCTGTGACCGAATTATCCCAAATTTTACTGACAGATACTAGAACAGTGGTGTCAAACTCTTTTTAATTGAGGGCCACATCGCAGTTATGGTTGCCCTCAGAGGGCCGCTTTTAACAATGAGTAATATATGAATATACATGTTAATGTATTATATATATATATATATACATCATGTATATATATAATACATTAACAATATATTTTTTTTACATAAGCTGCAAAAAAAATCTTTAAATTGTACTTTAAAAACTGGCAGCTCAGTCACCAGAATTGTACAGTAAAAGCAGTGTTTTTTTTTACAGCATATAAAAAAATGTAATAAATGGAATGGAATGTAAAACAATACCACTGTTTTTAGCGGTAAAATTCATGCAACAGAGCTGCCGTTTGTTTTTTTTTACTGTAAAAGCTAGTTTTTTCAATGTTTTTTTTGTTAGTTTTTTTATGTTTTAGTGTCTTACTGTATATGGAAAAAAAACAATACCGAAGTAGATTTTACGGTAAAATCTATTGTCAATTTTACAGTCTACAATTTGATTGATAATTTGTTTTGAAATCATAAATCAAGCAGATATTTAAGTACAGTATTTATCTTTATTTTAACAAAAATATTTTTGGAATACATGATAATATTTAGATTTTAATAATTACGAATTTTAAAAAGATATACAATTGCATGCAGTACATGATTTTTAATGTCAAAAGGGAAATAAATATATTTAGTAAACTTGTGTCAACGCTGCTTACAGTTTTTGCAACTGTGATAAAATACTGTAGAATAAACCATCATAAAGAGTCAATCTTGTTACATAAAGACAGATACAAAACAAAGTAAAAAAAAAAATCATTTTTCAGACATTCACATTACCTGATAGTGTCAAGAACAGCAGCGGTAGCACTGACTTGATCATCCTGTAAACAGCAAAATAAACAAATCACAATATGCTGTATTAAGACCTGCAAACTCTTAGTGCGTTCCACACCTGAGGTGGCGCTGATTAACAGTGAGCAACTCCCAATAGCGCTGAGCCGCGTTTAAATAGTGGCAGCTCCCGTTTGTAAACTCCAACTTAGCCAATAAAAAGTATCTTTTAATCAGGTTATCGTCCATATGTTGTGTACTTTGCCCCCTCAAGTCATTGCTGATGCAGGAGCAGCTAACAACAATAGTCTCCATGCACACCTGTATCTAGATAAGATTAGTTTATTTATTTAAATACAACATTGCATCGGGTAAATCAATACTGTGAGTGAGTTATTACTATCAATAAAACAGTGCCTTTTGTGGCATTTAAGACCATAAAAGTAAAAGTGGAGGACCACATCGCAATTATGACTGTCCTCAGAGCACCATTTGTAAGAGTAAATAACATATTAATGTAAATGGATTCCCGTCATGATGTTATTACACAATTGCTGATGCATATGATTATATATCGATTCAGTATATTGATTTTATGGTAAACTCATGAGTGAAGCAGATATGTTTTAAATATTTATTTGTATTTGAACCAAAAAGAGTAGTTTGAAACGTAAGAAAATATACTATTTGATGCATTATAAGAATATTAAAGTTGAAAAGATATGCAATTGCATGCAGGATTCAGTACCCCCCTTTGCAACTGGCTGCTTGACTTCCTCACAGACAGACCCCAATCTGTGAGAGTGGGCAACAACACCTCCAGTGCCATCTCCCTGAGTCCGCTGCTGTTCACGTTGATGACTCATGACTGCTGCGCCAGGTCCACTACTAACCACATTGAAGTATGCGGACGACACGACAGTAGTGGGCCTCATCCGTGACAACAACGACATGGACTACAGGGAGGAGGTGAAACATCTGGTTGACTGGTGCAGAACCAACAACCTCATGGTCCTGAATGTCGACAAGACCAAGGAGATCATCGTTGACTTCAGGAAGCACCAGTCCAGCCACGCTCCACTCTTCATCAACGGCACAGCGGTGGAGATAGTAAGCAGCACCAAGTTCCTGGGGGTGCAGATAACTGACAATATAGCCTGTCCCTACACACCGGAGCTCTTGTAAAAAGAGCTCAGCAGCGCATTCTCACCACATTCTACAGAGGCACTATAGAGAGCCTGCTGACCAACAGCATTTCTGTCTGGACTGAAGCCTGCAATGCCTCAGACTGGAAGTCTCTCCAGAGAGTGGTGAGGACGGCGTAAAAGATCATCAGGACTCCTCTTCCTCCTATCCAGGAGATCGCAAAAATCCGCTGCCTGACCAGGGCTCAGAAAATCTGCAAAGACTCCTCCCACACCCACCAAGGACTGTTTTCACTGCTGGAATCTAGAAAGAGGTTCCGCAGCCTCCGAAGTAGAACCTCCAGGTTCTGTAACAGCTTCTTCTCTCAAGCCGTAAGAATCTTAAACGCGTCATAATTAAATTATCCCCTCAACTCCTCCCAAAATGGATTAACTCGCTGGAATAAAAAAGACAATATAACATACATCCATAAACGTGGGCGCATGTGGAAAAGTGAAATATATTTATCTGTACAGTAATCTATTTATTTATTTATATATATATATATATATATATATATATATATATATATATATATATATATATATATATATATATATATATATATATATATATATATATATAATTTATATATATTTATTTATTTATATATGCACCTTATTGCTTTTTTATCCTGCACTACCATGAGTTTATGTAACGAAATTTCGTTCTTATCTGTGCTGTAAAGTTCAAATTTGAATGACAATAAAAAGGAGGTCTAAGTCTAAGTCTAAGTCTAAGTACATGTGTTTTTCTTAATTAGATTTCTATTTTTTATTTTTAGTAAGAAAAGATATAGTACTTTATTGAGGCATATTACGGTATTTCTAAGTAATACAATAAATGACGTGGCGGGCCAGATCTGGCCCCTGGGCCTTAAGTTTGATATATATATATATATATATATATATATATATATATACATATATATATATATACATATATATATATATATATATATATATATATATATATATATATATATATACATATATATATACATATATATATATATATATATATATATATATATATATATATATATATATATATATACTACTCAGTGGCCTAGTGGTTAGAGTGTCCGTCCTGAGATCGGTAGGTTGGGAGTTCAAATCCCAGCCGAGTCATACCAAAGACTATAAAAATGGGACCCATTACCTCCCTGCTTGGCACTCAGCATCAAGGGTTGGAATTGGGGGTTAAATCACCAAAATGATTCCCGGGCGCGGCCACCGCTGCTGCCCACTGCTCCCCTCACCTCCCAGGGGGTGATCAAGGGTGATGGGTCAAATGCAGAGAATAATTTCGCCACACCTAGTGTGTGTGTGACAATCATTGGTACTTTAACTTTAACTTTATATATATATATTTATTTATTTATTTTTTTTTTTAATAGTTTTATATATTTATTTATTTATTTATTTTTTTTTATACGTTTTTATTTATTTTATTTCTGCTTGTATTTCTTTTATTTGTGTTTTATCGTGTGTTTTTCCTTCTGTAATATGGATCCCCCGGGTATATATATATATATATATATATATATATATATATATATATATATATATATATATATATCTCAGTGGTGGGTCGTCAGGGCCAGCAAGGCCTTCTCTGCTGGCCTAACATAACCAGAAATCATGATCATAATTAAAGATAAAAGTAATTTTTTATTTACTTTCCCTAAATATCTAAACGTATTCATATTCTCTTCATGTCATATTATGCTCCTTCCAGCGCTGTTGTTTTTAGGTTATAGAGTTTTTATCCAATCAGAATTCAGCTAGCTTATGTTGCCATGCTGTACACAATCTGCCACAGGCCTTCAGAATCAACAATACTGGTGTCTGTGCACTGTAAGTGAAGTGAACGGGCACACACAGTGACAGACATTTGCGATAGCCAATCAGATCACGAGTTGTTGTCAGTAAGGCCTTCTAGATCAGTGGTCCCCAACCACCGGGCCGCGGCCCGGTACCGGTCCATGGATCGAATGGTACCGGGCCGCACAAGAAGTGTAAAAAAAAAAAATAAAAAAAAATAAAAATAAAAATTATTTTTTCTTTTTTAATTATATCAACATAAAAAACACAAGATACACTTACAATTAGTGCACCAACCATAAAAACCTTCCTACCCCATTTACACTCAATCACACTCATTCGCACAAAAGGGTTGTTTCTTTCTGTTATTAATATTTTTGGTTCCTACATTATACATCAATATAGATCAATACAGTCTGCAAGGGATACAGTCCGTAAGCACACGATTGTATTTTTTTATGACAAATTTTTTTTTTTTTTAAATACCATACAAACAATACCATCTAGGCCAACCCCGGAAGCTGGCTCAGCTGTCGATGAAATGTCAGTTCAGATATTTAATTTCTTTATTTTTTTGCAATTTTAATTTTGACAGTACCACATAAGATATCTTTTAATTGCTGATGCGGGTTTATTGATTTTTAAATGCGCCAGAAAAAACAGTTATGTACACTGTTGGTGGGGATTCAATGCCCAGTAGTGCGTAAATGTGTTTCTGTATAGTATTTATACAGCAATGGTCATGTGGTGACATAAATGATGGTATTTTGAGAGGTAATCATTGAAGTCGGACATCACTGAAGGCCTAGGTGGGAAACGCACACGGCCCGCCACTGATATATACAGGTAAAAGCCAGTAAATTAGAATATTTTGAAAAACTTGATTTATTTCAGTAATTGCATTCAAAAGGTGTAACTTGTACATTATATTTATTCATTGCACACAGACTGATGCATTCAAATGTTTATTTCATTTAATTTTGATGATTTGAAGTGGCAACAAATGAAAATCCAAAATTCCGTGTGTCACAAAATTAGAATATTACTTAAGGCTAATACAAAAAAGGGATTTTTGGAAATGTTGGCCAACTGAAAAGTATGAAAATGAAAAATATGCAATCATGCAAATGAGCTAAAGGCCGCTATTGAAGCATCCTGGGCATCCATAACACCTCAGCAATGCCACAGGCTGATTGCCTCCATGCCACGCCACACTGATGCAGTAATCCGTGCAAAAGGATTCCCAACCAAGTACTGAGTGCACTAATTGACATTTTCAAATGTTTGATTTTGTTTTGCTGTTATAAATCTTTTTTTTACTTGGTATGAGGAAATATTCTATTTTTTTTAGATAGGATTTTTGAGTTTTCGTAAGCTGTATGCCATAATCAGCAATATTAAAATAATAAAATGATAGGATTTTTGAGTTTTCGTAAGCTGTATGCCATAATCAGCAATATTAAAATAATAAAAGGCTTGCAATATTTCAGTTGATGTGTAATGAATCCAGAATGTATGACATTTTTGTTTTTTTAATTGCATTACAGAAAATAAAAAACTTTATCACAATATTCTCATTTTCTGAGACAGTCCTGTATATATTCCTCAAGGTCTTTTGAGTGGTGAAGAAACACCCAAACGCTTGGTGGTTGCTATGGCGACCTGTTTTAGGGCTGCTGCGACCTCTGTTGGTGAAAGTGTAGAGTCGAAGCGTTGTTTTTTTTCTCCAGCTTTTGTTTACGCCGATTAAACTTGAGAGAGAACATTAAAGACAAAGGTAATTCCAGACTCTTATGCGTTTAGGGAACCGGAGTACCGAGGCAATGTGTGCCTTTTTAATGGAAACTTTTTTTGGACGTTGAATTTATGTAGTTTTTTTGCGTTTGAATTTTGGGATCTGATTTTTTATTTATTTATTTTTTTTACCTCAAATTATGCTGACAATTTCGTTTAATAAAAATTTGTGAGCAAAATATGTTTGTTGAAAATGCAGTTTGATCAAAATTACTGTATACAAATTCAATGTAAAAAAATAATTGCAGAACAATTCAGTGCTTTGGGGCAAAAAAATTAGTGGTGAAAAATTCTGTGTAAAAAAATTGAGTGCAGAAATATTCGTTGTTTTTGAGTTTTCAAGAGCCACTTCCGGTAAATTAATACTGAAGCACCTCATTGGCTGGTTTTGAGACCGGATGGATTGCCTCACTCTCAATTTAAACGAATATTTCTGTACTAAATTGTTATACGATTATTTTGTACACTTAATTTGTATTGTATTGTATTGTATTACAACAAATTGTTTTTAAACACACACATTTATATTAGTTTTTTCAATGAAATTGTCCAGTAAAAAAATAGTTTACCAAATTCAAAGGCAAGAATATCAGTGACATACATTTAGTGTCAAAAAAGGGAGTATGTCATTTTAACGCGTTTAAGTTTATCAGGTCGCACACCAAACACGTGAGGCTATGCGAAATAAATCCGGAAAATGAATATGGATGTTGTGCCTTCAAAATAAAGGTCAAATACTAGCTTTACCAACCACAATACATTCATGATTGGGCGTGATCTAGACAGTCCTGTGTTTTATATAAGGCACAACAATTTACAGTTATGGGCAAACTATGTGAGCTGTGGTTAGAAAAAGTAGGCACCAGTAAAGCTTTTAATTTTAAACCTTAACCGGAAGTTGCCTTCGACCACTTTTTGCCTTACGAGGAAATGCTTAGACGCTGTCAAATATTTGTTTTAGCTGACAGGTTGAGTTGAGTGTCGTCCTTGTAAGGCGAGTTTATTTGTTGTTTTTTTAACCGGTTGTTGTCACGACTCGGTCCGCCCTGCTTCGT
The DNA here is from genome assembly GCF_033978685.3 of Nerophis lumbriciformis. Classification (NCBI taxonomy): domain Eukaryota; kingdom Metazoa; phylum Chordata; class Actinopteri; order Syngnathiformes; family Syngnathidae; genus Nerophis; species Nerophis lumbriciformis. The sequence continues at coordinate 21,539,162 of NC_084570.2, read as the reverse complement.
TTCCGCTGTGGCCGTACAGTCAACGCGCAGCTGCGGGAAGTTACGCAATGTGTGTGACACTTTAAGTAGCTAGCTAGCTGGCTGTCGGCCGAAGAGAGAGCAAGCTCCGGTAGTTGTGAGCTGCTGAAGTGCCTTACAGAGTGTGTAGTTCGACACCACCTTTGTGCTTCAAATGGCGTCAGTGTTGACGGCGTTTAGAAGAATAGCCCACGTGGGGTTACGGGACTACGCGCGGAGGATGGTGGTACATCGCGGTGCTCCGCGAGCACGAGCGACAGGTCACCGGAGTTTCGTCACCGGAACGCAGCCATTGAGGTAGGTCGTTGACTCACACACATCCAATTGTTTTTCTCTAAAATAAGTTCAATTGTAGCGATTGTTCTCTTACCAAGGTAACTATTAACGCTAATCCCAAATGTTAGGTGGGTATTGGCAATGCTCTCGCTATACGATATGTTTCGCAATACTTGAATCACAACACGATATCGTGAGACAGTGATGTTCTACATACATTTTAAATCCGGCTTAAAATACAATTTGTTCATGTATAATTGATGACAGTAATTGGACAAACTGAGTCAAGTAAACAATGTCATTTAAATGGTCCATTTTAATTGGCTGCAATTGTACAGTAATTGAATTAAGTTTCTTGCCACTTAAATCAGTCAATCAATCAAAGTTTATTTATATAGCCCTTAATCACAAGTGTCTCAAAGGGCTGCCCAAGCCACAGCGACATCCTCGGTTCAGATCCCACATCAGGGCAAGAAAGAACTCAACCCAGTGGGATACAATGAGAAACCTTGGAGGGGACCGCAGACGTCCCCCCGAGGCGACTGGTGAGAGTCCAGTCCATGGTGGGGCCAGCAGGGGATCATCTTGAATGGAGACAAGTCAGCAGCGCAGAGACGTCACCGACTGATGCACGGAGGAGTGGTCCACCCCGGGTCCTGACTTTGAACAGCTAGAGCGTCCTCCGTGGTAACCTATTAACCTCTCCATGCAGGAGAGGGGGGCAGAGCAGAAAAGAGACGGCAGATCAACTGGTCTAAAAGGAGGGTCTATTTAAAGCAGGGGTGCTCAATACGTCGATCGCGATCTACCAGTCGATCGCAAAGGTAGTATTGGTAGATCGCATTACATAAAAAAAAAAATTGCATTACATTAAAAAAAAAAAAAAAAAAAAAAAATTGACGCCAGCCTATCATCCATCCCATCCTTTGATTGATAAACAGGGCAGCCAGTCAGATGACATCTTCGTTTTTCTGACACATGCGCAAACAACGGCGCTCAGTGCAGCAAAGCTAACAAGCTTGTCAGCGAGTTACCGCCAATTTTCAGCCCTCGTTTTTTTCTCTTAAGGGTATAAAAATGAGTGGGGGAGCTGGACCAAGTAAGAAGACAAAAACTTATCACTTTCATACGGAATGGGAGGAGGACTTTTTTTTTCACGATGACATTTTTGAAGTGCGTTTGCCTCATCTGCCAATCTGCCATCGCAATATCAAAGAAGGGAAATGTGGAGCGGCATTTTCGGACTATTCATGGAAAATACGACACCGACTTCCCGCTGAAAAGCGAGCTGAGAAAGAGAAAAGTGAAGGAACTGAAATCCCAGTTGTCCGGACAGCAGTCATTTTTCACACAACAAACTTCAAAAGCGAAAGTCGCCACCGAAGCATCATTCCGGGTGAGTCACATCATCGTTAATAACAAGAAGTCCTTCCAAGACGGAGAGATGGTAAAGGAGGCATTCGTTGAAGCAGCTGACTCATTGTTCCGAGACTTTTTAAAAATAAGGCAGAAATATTATCTTCGATATAAAGAATCCTCAATATATTTAGAAATAAATATATGTTTTGCATTTTTGTAGTAGGTACATCATTTTGACTTGATCATTTTATAAGTAGCTTGCATGCTGAAAAAGCGTGAGCACCCCTGATTCTTGTATTATCATTAAACACCTTTAATTTATTAACAATATTAACTATATGTGTTAAACATGCTTGCATTATCATTAAACACCTTTAACTTGTTAACAAAAACATATATTTCATAAATAAGTAAATATAAATTATATATATGAATGAGGTAGATCCCCACGACTTGATCAATTGAAAAGTAGCTCGCCTGCAGAAAAAGTCTGAGCACCCCTGATTTAAAGGCTAGGGTATATAAATGAGTTTTAAGATGGGACTTAAATGCTTCTACTGAGGTAGCATCTCTAACTGTTACCGGTGGAGTATTCCAGAGTACTGGAGCCCGAATATAAACTGCTCTATAGGAAATAATAAAATAAGTAAAATTGTACAGATTGTTCTCTTACCAAGGTAACTATTAACGCTAATACCAAATGTTAGGTGGGTATTGGCAATGCTCTCGCGATACGATATGTTTCGCAATACTTGAGTCACAACACGATATTCTACATACATTTTAAATCCGGCTTAAAATACAATTTGTTCATGTATAATTGATGACAGTAATTGGACAAACCGAGTCCAGGCGACTGGTGAGAGTCCAGTCCATAGTGGGGCCAGCAGGGGATCATCTTGAATGGAGACAAGTCAACAGCGCAGAGACGTCACCGACTGATGCACGGAGGACTTTGAACAGCTAGCGCGACCTCCATGGTCACCTAATAACCTCTCCACGCAGGAGAGGGGGGCAGAGCTGAAAAGAGACGGCAGATCAACTGGTCTAAAAGGGGGGTCTATTTAAAGGCTAGCGTATACAAATGAGTTTTAAGATGAGACTTATATGCTTCTACTGAGGTAGCATCTCTAACTGTTACCGGTGGATTGATTGATTGATTGATTGATTGATTTAAACTTTTATTAGTAGTTTGCACAGCACAGTACATATTCTGTACAATTGACCACTAAATGGTAACACCCGAATAAGTTTTTCAACTTGTTTAAGTCGGTGTCCACGTAAATCAATTCATGTGGTATTCCAGAGTACTGGAGCCTGAATATAAACTGCTCTATAGGAGATAATAAAATAAGTTAAATTGTACAGATTGTTCTCTTACCAAGGTAACTATTAACGTTAATACCAAATGTTAGGTGTGTATTGGCAATGCTCTCGCGATACGATATGTTTCGCAATACTTGAGTCACAACACGATGTTCTACATACATTTTAAATCCGGCTTAAAATACAATTTGTTCATGTACAATTGATGACAGTAATTGGACTAATCGAGTCAAGTAAACAATGTAATTTAAATGGTCAGTTTTAATTGGCTGCAATTGTACAGTAATTGAATTAAGTTTCTTGCCACTTAAATCAGTCAATCAAAGTTTATTTATATAGCCCTTAATCACAAGTGTCTCAAAGGGCTGCCCAAGCCACAGCGACATCCTCGGTTCAGATCCCACATCAGGGCAAGAAAGAACTCAACCCAGTGGGATACAATGAGAAACCTTGGAGGAGACCGCAGATGTGGGGACCCCCCCTGGGTGACCGGTGCAATGGATGTCTAGTGGATGTAGTTAATAGTGTGAGAGTCCAGTCCATAGTGGGGCCAGCAGCGGATCATCTTGAATGGAGACAAGTCAGCAGCGCAAAGACGTCACTGACTGATGCACATTAGGGGTGTTCAAAGTCCCGACTTTGAACAGCTCGCGCGTCATCTGTGGTCACCTAATAACCTCTCCACGCAGGAGAGGGGGGAAGAGCAGAAAAGAGACGGCACTGGTCTAAAAGAGGGGGTCTATTTCAAGGATAGCGTAGGGCTGGGCGATATAGCGAGTTTGTAAGATGTATCGATATAATTAATTTCACGTTAAAATGACCAAACGCATCTTATTTGTTGTGTTCCTTGTTCTCCCCCGCTGCCCCTCCATGGGCTACTTAACCCCTCCCCTTCCTTCTTCCAAGACTGCTTGCACGCATAAGAACATCCATGATTGGTTGGTTGTTTACTATGATCAGTCACGATTGGTTAGGTACAGGCCAATCAGAGGCAAGATAGGGCGGGTCATCGAACCAGGAAGGGTAATCACAAAGTGCCTGCCTGCAAATGTATTTTTTTATCTGAGTTTGATACATTTTGTATTATTTGCACTGCTATGTTATTTATTTTACGTAGAAATAATATTTTTCTATTTTATTTATGTTATGTAATTCTGTACTACTTAAACAGTTTATTTTCTGTGCTGTTAATACCCATCTTGACTAACTGGGTTAATAAAAGGGCCACTGACTGTTTACAATACAGTTGTCATTCACTTCAATTTCACTGAATATCGCAAAAAAAAATTAATATCTTTATATGTATACTTTCACCGAAAAATATATCAAGATATATATCGAATATCGAGTTTAAGTAAAAATATATAGAGATATACTTTTTTGTCCATATCGCCCAGCCCTAGGCTTGGGTATACAAATTAGTTATAAGATGGGACTTAATTGCTTCTACTGAGGTAGCATTTCTAATTGTTACCGGAGACTCTTTTTGGGCTCAGTGAATCACTAATAAGCCGGAGTTCTTAGAATGCAGATTTCTTGCTGGGACATATGGTACAATACAATCCAATACAATCATCTAAATGTATTGGGGGGGCTCTATGTGTAAAATTTTAAAATTTTATTTACATTAATAACATTAATTTAGATGAAACCAGAATTGTCAAACAGGTCTTGTAAAGATGATTTCAATGATAGCATTGTCATATTCCTGCGATGAATACTAAGAAAGTTATGGACTTATTTCTGGTCAACTTCTTACTATAAAGTCAATGGAGCTCAATGTTTTGGGGGGTTTTCAGTTGTCATATGCACAAAAAAATAATGTGTTTTCAGGCTGGATTTGATCATTGCCAACGGTGAAGCCTGTCTCATATATTCAGGAAGACTATTCCAGATTTTAGGAGCATAAAACGCAGTTTTACCATGTTTGGTCCTGACTCTGGGCACCAGCTGGAACAAAGTGATGTCCTGATGCAAACAAGTGTTGGAAGAAGGTCAGCCAGCTGGCTGAAAAATATTGTTTTATCTAATCACACATGAAAGACATTTTAGGAGAAGATGAGTGAAAGCAGTTGATTTCTACTTGGGAGGTTTGAGGAACCTTGAATGAAGTTCATTTCAGTCCTTAGCGCCTTGTTCATGTCCTCCATCCTTCTTTTCCTACAAGACCATCTTCTGCAGTACCCTTCTTTGTTTTTTTCTCATACAAATTGGATTATTTGCTTCAAAGTGATTTTTGTTTGTGTGGACACAACATGCCAGAGCAGCTTGAAGGATTTACAACTAAATCCTTGCAGGTTTTGTCTTAAAAGGTCAAATAGTACAAGAAAGAGTGTAGAATCGAAGAAGACTCTGCAGTGGATATTTTTTTTGTTTCAGACATGCTTATTATTTTTAACAAGATGTCTGGAAAGGAGTATGATCAAGCACAGCTTGTGAAATCCTACTACTTCCATTTATAAATGTTGTTCACAGCAAGGTGTTGAAAAAAGACATCAATTAGCAAACAGGAAGTCATAAAAACAGACGGTGCAGTGTTAAAGGAATAATGGTTAAAAAAAAAAGATGCATAATTGAAGAAATTAAATAGACGCATTGACCATAAACATTAAGCATACATAAATACTGGAGTCCAAAATTTGACTGAATTGCCCAATTTATAAGTCATGTTTGTCTGTAAGTAATATTAAGATGTTTGCTAAACAGAAGTTAAAAAATACTAGTCCTTTTTTGCGAGGGTGTCCAAAGTCAAGGTACCGTATTTTCCGCACTATAAGCCGCCCCGGGTTATTAGCCGCACCTTCAATGAATGGCATATTTCAAAACTTTGTCCACCTATAAGCCGCCCCGGACTATAAGCCGCGCCTACGCTGCGCTAAAGGCAATGTCAAAAAAACAGTCAGGTCAGTCAAACTTTAATAATATATTAAAAACCAGCGTTCTAACAACTCTGTCCCAAAATGTACGCAAATGTGCAATCACAAACATAGTAAAATTCAAAATAGTGCAGAGCAATAGCAACATAATGTTGCTCGAACGTTAATGTCACAACACACAAAATAAACATAGCGCTCACCTTCTGAAGTTATTCTTCATTCGTAAATCCTTCGAATTCTTTGTCTTCGGTGTCCGAATTGAAAAGTTGGGCAAATGTGGGATCCAAAATGGCCAGTTCCGTCTCGTCGAAGTCATCGGAGTCAGTGTCACTGTTGTCCAGCAGTTGCTGTGAAATAGTGGTCCGTGTGCGGATGGAGCGATTGCGTCTTTTCATGAACCGGAAACACCAAGAAGCACCACCTTTAAAATCATCCAGGTGAAGTTTGCTTGCTAGCGTTGTTGCCTTCATTCGAATAGTGATGGTGCTGACACTTCTGCTTGCTGCTCTCTGCTCAACAACCCACTGTTCGAGTTTGTCCTCCAACAGTAGCCATCTTGCTTTGTTCCCTCGGAAACTCTGTTTTGTCTTCTTTACCTGGCGCAGTTCATCTTCTTGCTTCCTCCACCTACGCACCATTGATTCATTTATGTTATATTCTCTTGCTGCTGCTCTATTTCCGTGTTCTTCGGCATGACTTATTGCCTTAAGTTTAAATTCTGCGTTATACGCGTGTCGCTTAGTAGGAGCCATTTTGTGGTCTTTACAGATGTAAACACACAAAGGAAATGAAACGAAAATCCGCGCGCTTCTTCTTCTTCCGGGGGCGGGTGGTTGCTTACAGTAGAAGAAGAAGCGCTTCCTGTTCTATGGGGGCGGGTGCTTACCTTGGCGGTTGCTTGCGTAGAAGAAGAAGCGCTTCCTGTTCTACCGGGAAAAAAGATGGCGGCTGTTTACCGTAGTTTGCGAGATCGAAACTTTATGAAAATGAATCTTAATATTTATCCATATATAAAGCGCACCGGGTTAAAAGCCGCACTGTCAGCTTTTGAGTAAATTTGTGGTTTTTAGGTGCGGCTAATGGTGCGGAAAATACGGTACTCATTTTTATTTGCACGGGCCTCATTGTAGGAATAGAATTAACCCCCACCCCCAAAAAAGGGAATAATAGAGCAAAAGCCTGAAATGTTGATATTAATAATTAAATTAAATATTGCTAATTGTGAAGAGATGCTGTGTCTGGAACAGTACAAATAATTAGTGTAAAAAAAAAAAAAAAAGGTTTTCGAACTAAATGCAATGCTTTGTAACGATTTTTAATCGATTAAAAAAAATTCAAATGGATTTTTATTTTCTTTATTTTATCTGTCCAGTCCAGCCACTCAGACAAATCATATTGTTGATGTAGATCAGGGGTGTCAAGCTTGTTTTCATGGAGGGCCACGTCGCAGTCATGGCTGCCCTCAGAGGGCCACTTTTAACAGTGAATGTAAGAAAATAAAAGTATAATTGCCTCATTATATCATTTGGTTATTTGATTTTTGTACGTACAAATTCATGGATAACTTGATTTTAAATTGTAAGTCAAGTGACAAGCAGATATTTAAGTATTTATTGTTATTTTTACAAACTACAATACGGTTTATAATAATTAGGGGTGCTAAAAAAATTGTTTTATCGCATCCGAATCCCAATTTTTATTTATCTTGATAGTAAATTGATTAATAATTTTCAAAAAGCGATTTTTTTTATGTATTTTTTTGACAAATTAATGAAATAAAATAAAACAATTTTTAGGCCATCTCTATGCTTAATTGGTGCACGTATGGGTCATAGGTCAGCAACCAAAAGAAGGTTTTTTAAGCTTTTGTTTTTAAATATAAAGGGATAGCTCGGGATATGAGTGCCCGAACTTGCGAGTTTTTTGAGATAAGAGCGGTCTCTCGGCTTTGTTATGGTTTAGCTTGCGAGCACAAAACCGTATGTTACGAGCCTCCCCACCACAAGTTGGCGTAGCAACGATGTAAGATCCGACTAAAACATCCGGTGTTACTTGCTAGCGTTAGCTTATTGCTCAAGATGGACATAACTTTGTTTTTCCAAACATGGAAAGGGAGGAAGGAAGGAAGGAAGTGAGTGAGAAGAAGTGGGTGATACTCATGGAATTAAATAAATTAATCATCAAAATCATGAGTTAGCTAACGTGATAAAGCAGTTGGATTGAGGACTGCTAGTCTGCACCATACTGAAGCAGAATGAGTCAACGGCAGCCAAGCACGTTAAAATATCGAAACATTTATCCATGAAAGTATGGAGAAGCTGCTGATGGTGTTTGACAGATGTAGCTAGGATATATACTGTAGAAGTCCACTCTCCAATGTAAATACTGTATTATTAATAAATAAATGATAAATGGGTTGTACTTGTATAGCGCTTTTCTACCTTCAAGGTACTCAAAGCGCTTTGACACTACTTCCACATTTACCCATTCACACTAACCAGCACCCATCAGGAGCAAGGGTGAAGTGTCTTGCTCAGGACACAACGGACATGACGAGGTTGGTACTAGGTGGGGATTGAACCATGGACTCTTGGGTTGCGCACGGCCACTCTCCCACTGCGCCACGCCGTCCCATTGCAATACTTGATAAAACTACAGTAATAGTTTGTACTACCGGTACATCTATTGTCTTGTTTTTATACAACATGTATCATCTAAAAGTATGTATTTCCTGCTGAAAGACATGTTGCAGGTTAAAATTGTGCCAGAGAAGCGATTCAACTGGTATTGAGGTTTTTAAGGTTCTAAAAACTATATGAAAATATCAAAATGGCTTCCTTTAGTGTCCCGCATGCGACCCTGGGTTTGGACACGCTTGCTTTAAAGGAATAAGCTTTAATTAGGACATGGTCTGAGGAACAATCAGTGGGTGGAAGTCAACGTCTTGCTCACTTCCTGTCGCCAGGTCAGACAACAAGGTGACCATCCACTTCGTCAATCGCGACGGCGAGAAGATCACAGTTGGAGCTTCTCCTGGGGACTCTCTGCTCGACATCGTCATCAACGAGGACCTCGACTTTGACGGCTTTGGTTTGTGACTCAAACTTGCCAGATGACACACAAATGGAACACGTGGGACTCAGTTTGTGCGCGTGTTTGGGTGGCAGGAGCGTGCGAGGGAACGCTGGCGTGTTCCACCTGCCATCTGATCTTTGACGAGGACGTCTACAAGAAGCTGGGCCCTGTCACAGACGAAGAGATGGACATGTTGGACTTGGCGTATGGCCTTACTGACACGTAAGGACACGCTGAACCTTCCTTTGCTATTTTCTTATTTTACGCTGAACCTTCCTTTGCTGTTTTCTTAATTTACGCTGAACCTTCCTTTAGAAATATTTTACTATGAACCTTCATTTGCTATTTTCTTATTTCACACTGAACCATCCTTGCTCTTATTTTACACTGAACCTCCTTTGATATATTCTTTTACACCAAACCTTCTTTTGCTATTTTCTTATTTTACGCTGAACCTTCAATTGCTATTTTCTTATTTTACACTGAACCATCCTTTATTTTCCTATTTTACATTAAACCTTCCTTTGCTATATTCTTATTTTACACCAAACCTTCTTTTGCTATATATATTTTTTTACACAAACTATGCTATTTTCTTATTTTACACTGAACCTTCTTTTGCTATTTACTTATTTTACACTGAACCATCTCTTGCTGTTTTCTTAATTTACACCGAACATTATCTTGCACACCATCTTCTACGCCACATGGGCCCACCACCCGCAGTCGGAATCAGTTGGGTCGGGTGCGCTGCCACTTAGATGGCAGTGAAACTGGAGGCTACAGACGGACCAATTCGGGGCAGCAGAGGCTGACTTTTGGGACGTGGAACGTCTCTAGGCTGCTGGGGAAGGAGCCTAAGCTGGTGCGGGAGGTGAAGCGCTACCGGTTGGATCTGGTGGGTCTTACCTCTACGCATAGCAAGGGCTCTGAAACCACACTCCTGGACAAGGGATGGATCTTGTTCACTTCTGGAGTTGCTCACAGTGTGAGGGCTCAGGCGGGTGTGGGGGTACTCACGAGTCTCCGGCTGAGTGCCTGTACGTTGAAGTTCACCCCAGTGGACAAAAGGGTCGTCTCCCTTCGCCTAAGGTTTGGAGGGGGGAAAACTCTGACTGTTGTTTGTGCGTACGCACCAAACAAGAGTTCAGAGTATTCAGTCTTCTTGGACACCTTGCATGGGGTCGTGTATGGGGTGCCGGCAGGGGATTCCATAGTCTTACTGGGGGACTTCAACTTGCACGTGGGCAATGACAGTGATACTTGGACTGGCGTGATTGGGAGGAACGGTCTCCCTGATCTGAACCTGAGCGGTGGATTGTTATTGGACTTCTGTGCTAGTCATAGAGTTGCAATAACAAACACCATGTTCAAGCATAAGGATGCTCATAGGTGTACCTGGTACCAGAGCACCCTAGGCCAAAGATCAATGATCGATTTTGTAATCGTATCAGCTGATCTGAGGCCGTATGTTTTGGACACTCGGGTGAAGAGAGGGGCTGAACTGTCAACTGATCACCATCTGGTGGTGAGTTGGGTCAGATGGTGGGGGAAACCTCTGACACAGACCTGGCAAACCCAAGCGTGTAGTGCGGGTGAACTGGGAACGTTTGGAGGAGTCCTCTGTCCGGAGGGACTTCAACTCCCACCTCCGGCGGGACTTCTCTGCCATCCCTGTGGAGGTTGGGGACATTGAACAGGAATGGGCAACGTTCAAAGCCTCTATTGTTAAAGCTGCAGCTGCGAGCTGTGGCCAGAAGGTCTTAAGTGCTTCAAGGGGCGATAACCTGCCAACACCCTGGTGGACAGCAGTGGTCAGGGAATCTGTCCGACTGAAGAAGTAGTCGTACCGGGGTATGTTATCCCAGGGGACTCCGGAGGCAGTTGCAAGGTATCGATAGGCCCGAAGGGCTGCGGACAAGGCTAAGCACAGGGTGTGGGAGCAGTTCGGGGAATCCATGGAGAAGGACTATCGGGCGGCACCAAAGCTGTTCTGGAAGACCATACGGCACCTCAGGAGGGGGAAGCAGGGAACCGTCCAAGCTGTGTCCAGCAAGGATCGGACACTGCTGACTTCAAGTCGTATGGCGTTGGAAAGAGCACTTTGAGGAGCTGCTGAACCCAACTACATTAGACACACCCTCTCTGACAGGAGCGGAGCCTGAGGATGATGGGGGATTGATGTCGATCTCTCGGAGTGAAGTCACTGAGGTAGTTAGACAAGTCCACAGTGGCAAAGCTCCAGGGGTTGACGAGATTCGTCCAGAAATGCTGAAGGGCTCTGGGTGTTACAACATTGCGTGGAATTCTGGGACAATGCCGAGGGAGTGGCAGACTGGGGTGGTGGTTCCCCTGTTCAAAAAGGGGAACCAGAGGGTGGGTGCTAATTACAGGGGTATCGCACTACTCCGCCTCCCTGGGAAAGTTTACGCCAAGGTACTGGAAAGGAGGGTCCGGCCGATAGTCGAACCTCAGATTCAAGAGGAGCAATGTGGATTCCGTCCTGGTCGTGGAACAACTGACCAGCTCTTTACTCTTGCGGGAATCATGGAGAGGGCCTGGGAGTATGCCTATCCAGTCTACATGTGCTTTGTGGATTTGGAGAAGGCGTATGACCGGGTCCCCCGGGAGATCCTGTGGGAGGTGCTGAGGGAGTACGGGGTGAGGGTGACCCTGCTGAGGGCCATCCAATCTCTGTACAACCAAAGCGAGAGTTGTGTCCAGGTGCTTGGATGTAGGTCGGATCCGGTTCCAGTGGGTGTTGGTCTCCGCCAGGGCTGCGCTCTGTCACCTATCCTGTTTGTGATTTTCATGGACAGGATTTCTAGGCAGAGTCGTAGCCATGGCGGAGAGGATATACGTCTCAGGGGGCTTAAGGTTGCCTCACTGCTGTTTGCAGATGATGTGGTCCTGATGGCTACATCGGTTTGTGACCTTCAGCTCTCACTGGATCGGTTCGCAGCCTGGAATGAGGATCAGCATCTCCAAATCTGAGGCCATAGTTCTCAGCAGGAAACCGATGGTTTGTACAGTCCAGGTAGAGAACGAGACTTTGTCCCAAGTGTAGGAGTTTAAGTATCTCGGGGTCTTGTTTACGAGTGAGGGAAAGATGGAGAAGGAAATCAGCAGGAGAATCGGAGCAGCTGGGGCAGTATTGCAGTCTCTCTGTTGCACTGTTGTGACAAAACGAGAGCTGAGCCAGAAGGCAAAGCTCTCGGCCTACCGAGCCATCTACATTCCTACTCTCACCTATGGTCATGAAGTGTGGGTCATGACCGAAAGAATAAGATCACGGATACAAGCGGCCAAAATGAGTTTCCTCAGAAGGGTTGCTGGCATCTCCCTTAGAGATAGGGTGAGAAGTTCAGTCACCCGAGAGAGAATCGGAGTAGAGCCGCTGCTCCTCCGCTTGGAAAGGAGCCAGCTTAGGTGGTTCGGGCATCTCGTGCGGATGCCTCACGAGCGTCTTCCTAGGGAGGTCCTCGTTGCACGTCCCACTGGGAGGAGACCCCGGGGCAGGCCAAGGACCAGATGGGGGGGAATTACATCTCCTCTCTGGCCTGGGAACGCTTCGGGATCCCCCAGGAGGAAGTTGCTAATGTTGCTCTGGAGAGGGAAGTCTGGGGGTCTCTGCTGGAGCTGTTGTTCCCGTGACCCGATTCTTGATAAGAGGTTGGAGATGGATGGATGGACACAGAAGCTGACCGGTTCTTCTGCGATGAGGCCAAGTCTTCCAACAGAATGGATGGATGGATTATCTTGCTGTTTTCTTATTTTACACTGAACCTTCCCTTATCCATAGAATATATATTAACTGTAAACATTTTCGCTTAAAATGTAGCCTTCCTCTGATTATAATGACAATGGCTAAGGTGGTGTGGTATGACACCACGAGCGAGCACCTTGCATCATTGGTATGACTAAGGTCCCTTTGGAAAAAAAATCTAAAAACCATCCATACTGTCCAGGTGACTTTTCCTTTTTTATCCACAATTTCTTCATTTTGACTTTCTCTTCTCACTCCATGCAAAGAATCAAGCACTGGACAAGCAAACTTGATAGCTGATACTGTGACATGATTGGCTGTTAGCGTGTCACTTCCCTGATCAGTGATCACTTCCTGCGTTGCTCAGTTACCATAGAGCGTACCTTTGTTCATGCATCCAATCTTGCTTCGCAACATCCGCTTTCTTCCGACGCAGAAGAAAAACAATGATCAAACAATTTATCAAACATTTTTTTATCGATATCGATTACGTGTCTGCCAAGATGTAGTAGAAATGCTAGAAGTACTCGTAAAACTTCATTGTTGTCATCATGCTTGTGGTCAGCATGAGACATAAAACCTCAGTTCAGTGAGCATCACATGACTTCTTCTAACACTTTTAAAGTGTGAGTATGAATGTATGAGGCGAGGAAGCTCCGAGGTTCATGCCTGACTTCATATTTTTAAACATTAAAGTATCGTGCTGCAACTAATGTTCATACAGCTTACTCATTACAAGAAAAGGAAGACAATAATTTTTTTAATCCTTTTGCTGTCTTCTCAACTCTGGCTGTGTATTAATATCTCCGGGAAAATCTTTGACAGTGTTGTAAAAGTCCTTGTTGTAGTCTTGTACATTTTTCATACACTTTGCCTCTTTGTAGGAAGAATGCAGTGTACCTGAGTGGAGTACTGTGTGACATTTCTCTGTAGATGATTTTCAGATGACAAAGAACATGACATAACCCTTACTTAGAAGACATGAGACAGGAAGTCATGTGTATAATTCATAAATACATAGCGGTCCACTATAGGGATGGGAGATATTGTGTGTATATATATATATATATATATATATATATATATATATATATATATATATATATATATATATATATATATATATATATATATATATATATATATATATAATGTGTATATATATATATATATATATATATATGTGTGTGTGTGTGTGTGTGTGTATGAAACGGTACGGGGGTTCGGTTCGGAGGTGTACCGAACGAGTTTCCACACGGACATATTAAGTAGCGTAATACACGATGTGTAAACAATGCACACCAAGGCACAACACACGGCATGCTAGCAGCTAACGGGCTACGATAGACTGACCATACGTCCTCTTTTAACCGGACATGTCCTCTTTTGCGCAGCTGTCCGGGCGGAGTTTCTTAAATGCCTCAAATGTCCGGCATTTTGAGTTAGGGTTGCGTGTATTTTCAATGTACGTTTAGGGTTAAGAAGGGGTTAAAAACAAAACAAATTGTGCGTGCAGCAGCATTGGTGAGGGAGGGGCAGAGACAGAGAGAGCGAGAGAGTTATGATAAACGCGCATGCGTCGCCAGGCTCTGCTTTTTATCCATAGATTTATCAGATTTAATTTTTTATTATCTACAGCAGGGGTGTCAAAAGTGTGCCCCGGAGGCCATTTGCGACCCACAACTAATGTTTTAAAGGCCCACGCCACATTCTAAAAATACTATTAAAATAAGCAAAAACATAACAAAAGTGAAATAAAAAAGCTTAAACGTTAAATGTCCATCCATCCATCCATCTTCTTCCGCTTATCCGAGGTCGGGTCGCGGGGGCAGCAGCCTAAGCAGGGAAGCCCAGACTTCCCTCTCCCCAGCCACTTCGTCCAGGTCTTCCTGTGGGACCCCGAGGCGTTCCCAGGCCAGCCGAGAGACATAGTCTTCCCAACGTGTCCTGGGTCTTCCCCGCGGCCTCCTACCGGTCGGACGTGCCCTAAACACCTTCCTAGGGAGGCGTTCGGGTGGCATCCTAACCAGATGCCCGAACCACCTCATCTGGCTCCTCTCGATGTGGAGGAGCAGCGGCTTTACTTTGAGCTCCTCCCGGATGACAGAGCTTCTCACCCTATCTCTAAGGGAGAGCCCCGCCACCCGGCGGAGGAAACTCATTTCGGCCGCTCGTGCCCGTGATCTTGTCCTTTCGGTCATAACCCAAAGCTCATGACCATAGGTGAGGATGGGAACGTAGATCGACCGGTAAATTGAGAGCTTTGCCTTCCGGCTCAGCTCCTTCTTCACCACAACGGATCGATACAGCGTCCGCATTACTGAAGACGCCGCACCGATCCGCCTGTCGATCTCACGATCCACTCTTCCCTCACTCGTGAACAAGACTCCGAGGTACTTGAACTCCTCCACTTGGGGCAAGATCTCCTCCCCAACCCGGAGATGGCACTCCACCCTTTTCCGGGCGAGAACCATGGACTCGGACTTGGAGGTGCTGATTCTCATCCCAGTCGCTTCACACTCAGCTGCGAACCGATCCAGTGAGAGCTGAAGATCCTGGCCAGATGAAGCCATCAGGATCACATCATCTGCAAAAAGCAGAGACCTAATCCTGCAGCCACCTGCATCCCCTCAACGCCTTGACTGGGCCTAGAAATTCTGTCCATAAAAGTTATGAACAGAATCGGTGACAAAGGGCAGCCTCGGCGGAGTCCAACCCTCACTGGAAACGTGTCCGACTTACTACCGGCAATGCGGACCAGGCTCTGGCACTGATCATACAGGGAGCGGACTGCCACAATCAGACAGTCCGATACCCCGTACTCTCTGAGCACTCCCCACAAGACTTCCCGAGGGACACGGTCGAATGCCTTCTCCAAGTCCACAAAACACATGTAGACTGGTTGGGCAAACTCCCATGCACCCTCAAGGACCCTGCGGAGAGTATAGAGCTGGTCCACAGTTCCACGACCAGGACGAAAACCACACTGTTCCTCCTGAATCCGAGGTTCGACTATCCGGCGTAGCCTCCTCTCCAGTACACCTGAATAGACCTTACCGGGAAGGCTGAGGAGTGTGATCTCACGATAGTTGGAACACACCCTCCGGTTCCCCTTCTTAAAGAGAGGAACCACCACCCCGGTCTGCCAATCCAGTGGCACCTCCCCCGATGTCCACGCGATGCTGCAGAGTCTTGTCAACCAAGACAGCCCCACAGCATCCAGAGCCTTAAGGAACTCCGGGCGGATCTCATCTTCCCCCGGGGCCTTGCCACTGAGGAGCTTTTTAACTACCTCAGCAACCTCAGCCCCATAAATAGGAGAACCCACCACAGACTCCCCAGGCACTGCTTCCTCATAGGAAGACATGTTGGTGGGATTGAGGAGGTCTTCGAAGTATTCCCTCCACCGATCCACAACATCCGCAGTCGAGGTCAGCAGAACACCATCCTCGCCATACACGGTGTTGATAGTGCACTGCTTCCCCTTCCTGAGGCGGCGGATGGTGGTCCAGAATTGCTTCGAAGCCGTCCGGAAGTCGTTTTCCATGGCCTCACCGAACTCCTCCCATGTCCGAGTTTTTGCCTCTGCGACCGCTGAAGCCGCACACCGCTTGGCCTGTCGGTACTTGTCCACTGCCTCAGGAGTCCTATGAGCCAAAAGAACCCGATAGGACTCCTTCTTCAGCTTGACGGCATCCCTCACCGCCGGCGTCCACCAACGGGTTCTAGGATTACCGCCACGACAAGCACCAACTACCTTGCGGCCACAGCTCCAATCAGCCGCCTCGACAATAGAGGCGCGGAACATGGTCCATTCGGACTCAATGTCCAGCACCTCCCTCGTGACATGTTCAAAATTCTTCCGGAGGTGGGAATTGAAACTCTCTCTGACAGGAGACTCTGCCAGACGTTCCCAGCAAACCCTCACAATACGTTTGGGCCTGCCAGGTCTGTCCGGCATCCTCCCCCACCATCGCAGCCAACTCACCACCAGGTGGTGATCGGTAGAAAGCTCCGCCCCTCTCTTCACCCGAGTGTCCAAAACATGAGGCCGCAAATCCGATGACACAACTACAAAGTCGATCATGGAACTGCGGCCTAGGGTGTCCTGGTGCCAAGTGCACATATGGACACCCTTATGTTTGAACATGGTGTTCGTTATGGACAATCTGTGACGGGCACAAAAGTCCAATAACATAACACCGCTCGGGTTCAGATCCGGGCAGCCATTCTTCCCAATCACGCCTCTCCAGGTTTCACTGTCGCTGCCAACATGAGCATTGAAGTCCCCCAGTAGAACGAGGGAATCACCCGGGGGAGCACTCTCAAGTACTCCCTCGAGTGAATCCAAAAAGGGTGGGTACTCTGAGCTGCGGTTTGGCGCGTAAGCGCAAACCACAGTCAGGACCCGTTCCCCCACCCGAAGGCGGAGGGAAGCTACCCTCTCGTCCACCGGGTTGAACTCCAACGTACAGGCTCTGAGCCGGGGGGCAACAAGAATTGCCACCCCAGCCCGTCGCCTCTCACTGCCGGCAACGCCAGAGTGGAAGAGAGTCCAGCCCCTCTCGAGAGAACTGGTTCCAGAGCCCTTGCTGTGCGTCGAAGTGAGTCCGACTATATCTAGCCGGAACTTCTCCACCTCGCGCACTAGCTCAGGCTCCTCCCCCCCCAGCGACACCTCGCTGGGGTTCCACGTCCCAAGAGCTAGCTTCTGTAGCCGAGGATCGGACCGCCAAGTGCCCTGCCCTCGGCTGCCGCCCAGCTCACATCACACCCGACCTCTATGACCCCTGCTATGGGTGGTGAGCCCATTGGAGGGGGGACCCACGTTGCCTCTTCGGGCTGTGCCCGGCCGGGCCCCATGGGGACAGGCCCGGCCACCAGGCGCTCGCCATCGTGCCCCACCTCCGGGCCTGGCTCCAGAGGGGGGCCCCGGTGACCCGCGTCCGGGCAAGGGAAATCTGGGTTCCTTGCTTGTTTTCTTCATAGAGGTCTTCGAGCTGCTCTTTGTCTGATCCCTCACCTAGGACCAGTTTGTCTTGGGAGACCCTACCAGGGGGCATAAAGCCCCCGGACAACATAGCTCCTAGGATCATTGGGACACGCAAACTCCTCTACCACGTTAAGGTGGCAGCTCAGAGAGGAGTAAACGTTACATTTTTTTTTCTTTCTAAATTACATTTAACATTTAATTAAACGTTAAATGTAATTTAGAAAAAGTTGCAATGTTGACTAATAAAACAAAGCTGGTTTTTTTTCTTTCAAACTGTCATTGCTCAAAACATAATATTGAATCAAAATCAATGTTATTATGAATTATTGACCTATCCAAGGTTCCGATTACTTCACATCAAATATTCCACTAAGAAAAATAAATTTGGTAAATAAATAACCCAAAAATGTATATTTTGTTGTTTTCTTACTGTACCGAAAATGAACCGAACCGTGACCTCTAAACCGAGGTATGTACCGAACCGAAATATGCATATGTATGTGTATGTGTATGTGTGTGTGTGTATATATATATATATATATATATATATATATATATATATATATATATATATATAAAACATGTTCTATCTGCACTGATGTAAAATGTATTAAGCACTTATTCTTCTGTTTGAATATTTAACATAAATTTTGGGTCATACTTCAAATGTGGGTATCGATCTGATCCCAAGTAGTTACAGGGGCAGTATCGGCCATACCAATGCTGACACTTCACATCTTCAAGATCCTTGAATGATTACATTTTTTATCAGAATTAAATACAGGTAAAAATATCCATATATATATATATATATATATATATATATATATATATATATATATATATATATATATTTGTTAAATCTTTTATTGCATGCAATATTTTGAGCAAAACAAAGTCAATAGTGCAGAATAAGTAAACAACTATTGTCTCTGATTGAAATCCTTTGGGCATATATATATATTTGTTAAATCTTTTATTGCATGCAATATTTTGAGCAAAACAAAGTCAATAGTGCAGAATAAGTAAACAACTATTGTCTCTGATTGAAATCCTTTGGTGTCTGCTGCCCTTTAAAGTCTTCCTGTGTTCAGGGACTTACTCCCTGAGTTTGGAAACAAGAAAAACGACAACAAAAAGGATTTAGTGATGGGTGTAATCACATACTTGGTATCGTTACTGTCGATATTTGTGTGGGTCCGCACATATCTGTTCGCCTTCAGGAGCTTTAGCTTACATGGCTTCTTGTATCGTCCTGCGGTGTGTAGTACAGCAAGTATCTATTCCTCGTCCTCCAGTGATAATGCTACTTGTAAGAAACGCCCTTTACATTACATTGCGTCGAGGAAGCATTCGTTCGGGACCCAGCTGTGTCATCAGCATGCATGATCAGGATATTATCAAAAGCTCCATTGCTGACCAAATGGTGATGATATATATTGCGCAACACTCGTCCACCATCAGCACCAATAAATCCGATAAAAAAACTTGCATTTAAAAATGTTATGTTGAAGTATGGAGGTTTGACTATTGATGCAGCACAGGTGTTTATCAAGCTAACATGATCACTTCCAGGCCCACAAGTCATGTTGTGTTCCTCACTCTCCTGCAGATCCCGCCTGGGTTGCCAGGTGTGCGTGAGCCGGTCCCTGGAGGGCATGGTGGCCCGCGTCCCGGAGAGCGTCGCCGACATACGACAGAGTAAAGACGGCTCGTCTTAGCGCGGCGCCGCCCGAAGGACTGACGCCGGCACGCGGCGATGGTAGGTGTGGCCCCGATCTGCTCCCTCGGCTAACAAGCGACTGACGCTTTTAGAACTGTAGTCCTGAAAAGGCGGATCAGCTCGTGACTGACATATTTTTATTCATATCCACCGATGGTTCGGGGGCCATCTTTCATGTGATTGTACATAGCTAGGACACATAAATAAAGTAGTCACCTTTCTAACCACCTGTTGCTAAGCAGCAGTTTTCTTTGACTTCTGCTCTTCCTCAACAACAAAATCATGTTTAATGTCAAGCTGACTCAGGTTCTGTCAAACTTTCATGTCTTCTAGAGAGATTGCCCGATATTTAGCATTGACATATGTCGTTATATTTTTTATATACTGCAACAGAACAACGTCAGCAGATACAATATATACCCATATGATAGCAGTATTTAGTATAAACAAACCACTGCTCAAGCACCAGCCCATTTGCCCAACTTTTTTTGTATTCATTTCAAAATAAAATAACTCGTCAATAATTTTTCCGATATATGTTTAGATATCTAACAGAGCATTTATCTCAGCTCCTGTGAGCTCTTCTCCGGTATGCCACGCCCCCTTTCTCTCCTCTGCTTGCCTGTTAAAACTTTTTTTCTTTTTTTGCTTTGAAATCCAGGTTTTGTCCTTCTTTCCCGACGATTTACCGATTTACTTGTTTTCGCTACCGCGGCGGACGAGACGCTCGACGAGCCTCCGTCCGCAACGCCAAAAATCCAAACTTTGTGTGACTATCTTGACAAATAGGAGATCATTATACAAATAAAGAGGAGGCTGCAGCTCACACATTCTCATACTTTCTGTAACATCCAGGAAGAAATGTCAGGTAGCTTGAAAAATGTCTCGACGATAATCTAGGTGAAGTTTTTATTTAAATGTTTGCAATATTTCAGGGTTCCTTATGAGGAAAGCTAACAATAAATCCATAAACTTCTATAAAATAGTATATAATTGAATAGATGGCGAGTTATTGTGATGTAGAAATTTTATTTTTTTACCAATTTTTTGGATTTTGTCATGTAAATGTTGATGCTCCGTAATAAAGGTGCTGCTCAATAAAACATTACGTTGCATAAAACATTATGTCCCACTTGTCCTATAAAACCCCAGCTTAAAGTCTTGTCCAGCTGTTTACTGACATACTATTCATATTTTAATATTTTTTACAGCAAATAAATATTGGCTACAAATATTGCTTATCAGCCTTCTTGACTACTAATTTTCTAACACAATCGGTGTAGTGTTAATTCATCTCTTCATGCATAATCCACATTTAATACACAAGTCTTTAACTGCAAATACTCTCTTAATACAAGCTTTATTCATTTTAAGAACAAACTTCTAATACAGTAAAAGAAGCAAGAATGTAATGCAGAGAATAAACCAAGAATATTCAACTGGCGGGTTCAGCTTAACGTGGAAAAGACCTAAAATCACTCATGGAGCTCAGAGCTTCTTGACCTCTTACAATCTTGTCAAGTGATAGGAAACCTTGTGTTCATCACAAAGGTTATTATCAAGGCTTAGGTCAGGCTGATTACAAAAATAAATACTAATCAAATATACTGCAAAAGAAAGGATTCATAAAAACTAATTAAAAAACAAAATTACACAGTGCTAAAATAAACATTTGAAGTAAATTACCAATTAATAATAGTTTCTTAGACTGTCAATAAAATTAAAGTGCAAATGAAAATACAGCTTCACCACTTAATAGTTTTTGCGCTTTAAAAACTTCTCTATGACTTTAGCTCGACTTCTTCAGTTTGATATTGTCATTACTGCCACTAGTGGTGGAAACGTGTATTACAAGAGAAGCAGATATTTTTGTTTGTCAAACACGATATAGATGATCTTTGACAAGCTGTTGTATTGATTGGCTATTTCTTTCCCTGAATTTCATGACAAAATAAAGACGAATCAAATAATAATAATGGATTAGATTTATATAACACTTTTCTAGACACTCAAAGCGCTTCACAGAGAAGTGAGAAGCCATCATTCATTCACACCTGGTGGTGGTAAGATACTTTCATAGCCACAGCTGCCCTGGGGTAGACTGACAGAAGCGTGGCTGCCAGTTCGCGCCTACGGCCCCTCCGACCACCACCTATCATCATTCATCATTCATTCACCAGTGTGAGCGGCACTGGGGGCAAAGGTAAAGTGTCCTGCCCAAGGACACAACGGCAGCAATTTAGATGTCAAGAGGCAGGGAACACGGCCGCTCTACCCACTACGCCATGCCGCCCCTGTCCACTGCAGAGGACGCTGGTTCTTAGAACTATACAAAATAAAAATAACTGAGGGGAGAAATAACTCTTGAATGTGGCCTCTAAAACAAGTTGGAATAGTAAACAATGTGCTTGCTAAAGTGCAGTACATCAAAATGTCCAGTAGGGGGCATTCGTGTTGCTTTGATGTTCAATATCAGGCCTCAAAAGCATTGATGACAAATAAGTGCATATTAAATGTACTAATTAGAAAGTAATAGTGAATGATACTAATATTCATCAGTGGTGTGAGAGTTCTTCTCCAAACTTTCCTGATGATTTAAAGACAATCGGTGGTCTTTCCTCAGCCAAGAGTTGGGATGAAGACCTTTCAAGGTCCCCCACTGACCGTCTCTGCCGCATGTCGCCGCGGGGACGCAGGGAGGACACATCTTGGTCGCGTGTCGTCTGCCTACCAGGAAGCTCTGTGCTGGCGCAGGAGAGTTGGGGTTGGAAGACAGGCTGGAGGAGCTTGCTTCCATTGACCTCCGGCACCGCTGCAGAAGCCCTGCCTCTGGCTTTGAGGGGCGCTCCCATTTGTCCTCGCCCGCGAGGTCGTCCGCGCTCCCTGAAAAGCCCAACCGGATCTTGGCTGCGTACGCCAGCGCCGGTTCCGAGCGTCGCCGCTGCCTGTGCACGCTGTGCGGGGAGAGGGAGTCCGGGGTGGAGGCGGGGTCGGCGGTCGGCGTGTCCCGGCCAGGACGGTGCAGCCTCCGCCCCCGGCTTCTCCTCAGCAGCTGCCAGGTGCTTTTCTGCGTGTCGGCGTCCGTGTCCTGGTCATAGTCGCTGCATGTGAGGACTGAGTCCAAACTCCCCGGTTTGGATCTCAGGCGTCGGCCGCAAAAACTGGGTGAGCCGCCGCTGCTGGTGTCCAACTCGTTCTCCAGACTGTCGTAGGACGAGTCGGTCAGAGGATACGTCCACTTGTCTGGAAAGGTGACAACAATTAGACACATTTAGATACAATTTACATGTATGGGGTTTCTCCTCCTCATTATCCCTCACATGATGTTGATTATTCAAATCACATTTTAAAAAAATGTACAAAAAGTTAGATGTATGTGTGTGCATAGTAGGGGCGTCCCGATCCAATATTGATATCAGCATAAGTATCAAATTATTATGTATCAAATGTCCGATATAAGCAGCGTGTTAACTTGTGCAAAGCTGGACAGAGAGTTAACATCTGAATGTCCTCCAATAAGCACACAATTTCTTCTGGTTAACGTGGTAGGCTACTAGCAGCTACACAACAGCTGGGCGCACAAGCCAGACATACGTAATAAGTGTCCTTAATTGAACAATATTGCAGTCTAAAACAACACATTTGTCAACATACACTAATATAAAATAATTATAACTTACACGGGATTTGAGCATGTATGGAAGAATATGGTGTTGTATTAGAAAGTATCCAGTAACAAACGTGTCTGCATCATTCAACTTACTGCATCAAGAGCTTGACCTCATGAATTACTGTGGCCAATAGGTGTCACCACAATTACCACTCCATTTTAAAGACAGCACAATAGGCCAAACTCATAAACTGAGTGCATTTATTTTAGAAAGCCATATTAAGTTATTTTCTAATAATGCACATGTGTAATAATTGCACTGATTAAATAGTATTGTATTGTGTGTAAAAACAGCAGAAATCCATGCAGGCTTATTTATTGCACGCTTTCTCACTCAAGTTTATCAGATTATATTTGTTTTAATTTATTGCTTCCTGCAATCAAATAACACACTAATTGCTCCTCCCTTTGTTTATTTTGGCTTCTTGCTTTTCTACCCAGCCCCTCCTCTTTCCTATCTGATCTCGTATCGGACCAATACGCCACACTCCAATATCGCTACCGGAAGTGACAATGTTGTATCAGGACACACTTGGTGCTTACCCTGAAACAAACACTTTCTCCAAAGCATGTTTTGTGTCAAAGACGGTCTCTCTCAGTTGTGCAAAAACAATTATCGATAATATCATAATCAACTGTTTGGAACATGTCAATTTGCCACAATTTGACCCCGATCCCTAAATGTGGGAGAGTGCAGATGAGCAGAAAGAGTAAAAGTGAGTCCTGAATTTGTGTATCTGCTGCAAGTACCAGGCTGATACATACTTGCCAACCCTCCCGATTTTCCCGGGAGACTCCCGAATTTCAGTGCCCCTCCCGAAAATCTCCCGGAACAACCATTCTCCCGATTTCCACCCAGACAACAATATTGGGGGCGTGCCTTTAAGGCACTGTCTTTAGCGTCCTCTCTCATCTGAAACCTTCACCCCTTAATAGCCGCATGCTGTCCTCACTCAGGTCCCCCCCTCCCCCCATCTCCCGAATTCGGAGGTCTCAAGGTTGGCAAGTATGGGCTGATACATGACCGATCATTACACAGTGAGAGTGACAGCAGGCTTATAACAGATACAGTGAATATGATACCAGGCTAACACATAACACAGATAATACAATGAGTATACCAGGCTCATACATGACAAATGATACAGCGAGTGTGATTCCAGGCTGATACATGACAGATCATGTTACAGTGAGTGTGACAGCAGGCTGATACATGACAGATGATACAGTGAATGTGATACCAGGCTGATTCATTACAGATCATGATACAGTGAGTGTGATACCAGGCTGATATACAACATGGATGATACAGCGAGTGTGATACACAACACAGATGGTACAGTGAGTGTGATACCAGGCTGATACACAACACAGATGATACAATGAGTGATACCAGGCTGATACATAAAACAGATGATTCAATGAGTGTAATACCAGGCTGATACACAACAGATGATACAACAGATGATACATAACACAGATGATACCGCAATGTGATACCAGGCTGATACATAACACAGACGATACAGTGAGTGTGATACCAGGCAGATACGCAACACAGATACAGTGCGTGTGATACCAGGCTAATACATGACAGATCATGATACAGTGTGATACCAGACTGATACATGACAAATCATGATACAGTGAGTGTGATAGCAGGCTGATACACAAAGCAGATGATACAGTGAGTGTGATACCACGCTGATACATAACACAGATGATACAGTGAGTGTGATACCAGGCTGATACGTAACACATGATACAGTGAGTGTGATACCAGGCTGATACACAACACAGATGATACAGTGAGTGTGATATCGGGCTGATAGACAACCCAGAAGATACAATGAGTGTTATACCAGGCTGACACAGATGATACAGTGAGTGTGATACCAGGCTGATACACAACACAGATGATACAGCGAGTGTGATACCAGGCTGATACACAACACAGATGATACAGTGAGTGTGATACCAGGCTGACACGCAACACAGATGATAAAGCGAGTGTGATACCAGGCTGATACATAACACAGATGATAAAGTGAGTGTGATACCAGGCTGATACACAAAGCAGATGATACAGTGAGTGTGATACCACGCTGATACATAACACATGATACAGTGAGTGTGATACCAGGCTGATACGTAACACATGATACAGTGAGTGTGATACCAGGCTGATACACAACACAGATGATACAGTGAGTGTGATATCGGGCTGATAGACAACCCAGAAGATACAATGAGTGTTATACCAGGCTGACACAGATGATACAGTGAGTGTGATACCAGGCTGATACACAACACAGATGATACAGCGAGTGTGATACCAGGCTGATACACAACACAGATGATACAGTGAGTGTGATACCAGGCTGACACGCAACACAGATGATAAAGCGAGTGTGATACCAGGCTGATACATAACACAGATGATAAAGTGAGTGTGATACCAGGCTGATGCATAACACACATGATACAGTGAGAGTGATACCAGGCTGATACACAACACAGATGATACAGTGTGTGATACCAGGCTGATGCATAACACATATGATACAGTGATTGTGATACCAGGCTGATACACAACACAGATGATACAGCGAGTGTGAGTTTAGTACCAAGTCCTGTCTCCTCCTCAGCAGTGAGTGTTTGTGGAAAAGCTCCAAAGAGTGAGGATGGTTCCTCTCCTATGATCTGCTGGCACTGGTCTATCATGAACTTCACCAAGTCACACACCTGTGCAGCCACAAACACATCCAGCATCAATGCCTGCTCTGGTATTACTTCTACCACCGAACTCTTGTTTTTCTACACACCGTTAGAGGAAATATATGTTTTTGTTTTTTTACTAAAAATCTAAGATACTAAAAAATGTTCTATTGCAGTAAAACATCATACAGAATAATATTAATATGGTCAAGTATTGGCTGACTCTTTGGTTCATATTGTTGCGACTGAGTGTGAGTGCCAGGAAGAAAAGCTCAGACTCTCTTAGGGAAATGCATTTGGTACCACCTGATGTATAGCCCGCTGAACACCCCAAATATAAGACTAGTCTTTTCTGTCTTATATGTGGACCAGTACAGTGCACTATAATCCCAGGGCTGGGCGATGAAAGATATCAATACTGTATATATCGTAACAGACACGTAATTGATATTGATAACAAAATGTATTCGATTAGTTGTTCGATATTTTTTTCCCTTCTTTGTTGGAAAAAGCGGACGTTGCAAAGCAAGGTTGGTTGCATTAACAAAGGCACTCGCCGAGCAACGCAGGAAGTGATCACTGATCAGTGGGAGTGACACAGCCAATCAGGTAACAGTATGGTTGGTTGCGCCATCTTTTTGTCTGGCGGTTGATTCTTTGCATGGAGTGAGAAGAGAAAGTAAAAATGAAGAGATTGCGGATAAAAGAGGAAAAGTCACCTGGACAGCTATTGTGATTTTACTATTTTGTTGATATTGTTTTCCATGCTTGTGTTGACATTTCCTTTCTGCCTTGATAGCTGAGGGATTATAATCAGAGGAAGGTTACATTTTAAATAAAAATGTTTACTTTCAATATATTTTTCTCCTGGTCGTTATTTTCAATAGGTCATAATAAATATCAGTAATTATTGATATTGACATCGACCAATATAAAACAATTATAGTGTTACAGTTTTCAGCCAAATTGCCCAGCCCTGAATTGTCCCTCGCCGCATCTACACATTAACATATTTATGCCCTAAATGTAGCATTGCCAAGCAAAAAAATGTCTAAATGAGGCACAAATATCAATACTACTGTAGTATTGGCCACTAGATGAAACCATGGCTCCTAAAGTCAGTAGTCTTATTTTCTCTGATTAGGTCTACTGTATTGGATTAAAAGAGTGTAAAGGTGACAATGTGGGTGTTATTTCATGTCTCCAGGGATTGTTGAAAACCATATTTAAAAGGGCGTACAGGGTTTCCCGCAGCGCTTTGTTGCTAAGGCGGCCGCCTTAACAACAAAGAACCACCACCTAAACTAAAGTCTTAACAAGCTTAGTTCTGCCTCTGTCAGTACGTCTCTGCAGCACCCAGCATTGTCCCACCCACAGAACCATCTGATTGGTTACATGCAGAGCGGTAACAGCCAATCAGCAGTGCTATTCAGAGCGCATGTAGTCAGTGCTCAGGCAGGCAGAGAGAACAGACGGTGGAGTGAGCAGAAAGTTGTTTAGCAGGTGAGCTTAAGGCAGCGGACTCTCCCCAAATTATAATAAACAATTCCAAGTGAACTACTAGTAACATCACTATGAGTCCGTTGACGTTCTAGAAATATAAGCGGCAGCTCAGCTCGCTCGCAGTCATTGAAGTGAAGGCTAATTAGCTTTGAGCGTAACGTTAGCTCATTTTGCGCTGTGTGTGCGTGCGTGCGTGAGTGTGTGTGTGTTACGGACAGCAAAGCCCTGTCTGTCTGAGAGAAAGACAAGCATTACTACAGTTAACAGCTAAGTTATTTCACTTTACCTTTTTCTGTGTTGATTGAGCTGTGTTGAAGCAGCAAAAAAGGACATTATGTTAAACGAAGAGTTTCTGTATCGGATAGTTGATATAATAATGTAACTGCATCATTAAGCCTACATGAACTCCATGGTGTTCAGGGATAAATAGTCTGTCCTATTGCTATTGTATTATTTTTTCAGCTATAGTTACATTAATCATTAGTAATGTAGCAGTCTAGTTTTGAATGGCAGGGTCCCTGCTATCACATGATAAAAATATAACATTTACATAATAAAAATCTACCACAGGCTTCCCAAATGCTGTAATAAATTAAGCATGATGAGTTGAACATATGTCAGCATGTGGCCCCACTTTTAACTCTTTTTTTCAAACACTTATTTACAGTAAGTCATTAATTTGACTTAGTCATTATTTTGTCTTAGTAAGTCAATATTTACTAAGTCAAAACAATGACATACTTATTATCTCAGATAACAAGGACTGTTTTGTTTTTACTATACAGAAAAAATATCGATATATATATCGTATATTGCCATTCAGCATACAGAGTGGAAAACAACCAAAAGTTGTAGGCTTCGTCACGTGACAAATTATACTGCTCTTTACACCCAACCTTCCCCTTGGAGAGACACCACCTTAACTAACAGATTTTCTGGGGGAAACACTGGCGTATATACAGTACAGGCAAAAAGTTTGGACACAACTTCTCATTCAATGTGTTTGCTCACTCTTGGCATTCTCTCGATGAGTTTCAAGCACACCTGTGAGGTTAAATTAAGAGAATGCCAAGAGTGTGTGAAAAAGTAATCAGAGCAAAGGGTGGCTATTTTGAAGAAACTAGAATAGAAAACATGTTTTCAGTTATTTTACCTTTTTTTTTGTTAAGTACATAACTCCACATGTGTTCATTCATAGTTTTGATGCTTTCAGTGACAATCTACAATGTAAATAGTCATGAAAATAAAGAAAATGCATTGAATGAGAAGGTGTGTCCAAACTTTTGGCCTGTACTGTATGCTCTATGAAAATATTCAATTTATATTAATAATCCCTACTTGGTAGAAATTAATGGACCACAGTCAGGCCCCTAACCAATTACAGTAAACCACTGTTTATCACTGTTAATTAATTATGTGGTAAATATATTTCCCCCAAGTAAGAATGATTAAAAATAAAAAATTGTATTATGAATCAAATATTATAATAGCTGTTTACGGCCTTTTATTATGAGAGCCGTATAGTAATATAGCCTTTACATTTTTGTAATCCAATAGAGTAATGCTGTCTGAGGCTGAGCCAATCAGTGGCTACGATACTGAAGCGCGAGCTGATTCGTTTGGTCCCATCTAGTGACGAATACTACTGTAATATTAATATGTTTAGTTCATTCAGCCATGTTTATGCTTGGAATTGCTAAATGCTAAAAAAAACAAACTAAAAAAAAACTTGGAAACGCGACATATCAACATTTTTTTCAAACAAGTTAATTATTTGGTTTGAAATAAGCCGTGAAAATAAGCATTACAAATGTGAGTAGCTCTATGCTATAGAACCTTCCTGCAGGTATAGAGATCAGACCTTTGTTTGGCTCCAACAATAATTTACCTTCCTGGTTCCTTCGTTCTCCGCCTCCGGGCTGCACAGTGCTCCAGGGGGCCAAAGCATGCTGGGAGCGATGCACACCGCCAAGTTAAAACTGGTCATCTGGTTCTCTTGGGCGTTACCGTGGATATGCTGCAGCACGGCCAGCAGGTGGCGCAGCAGCAGAGTGTTGCCTTTGGGCAGCCTACCCATCATTCTGCACAACAAAAAATATTTATTTGCATTTGTTGGAAGCATTGAGAGCTGAGGGAGACATTACAGCAGGGGTGTCCAAAGTGTGGCCTGGGGGCCATTTGTAGCCCGCAGCTCATTTTGTAACAGCCCGCGCACAGCACATTCTAAAATTATAATTAAAAAGAAACAAAACATAAACAAGTAGAATAAAAGAGCAAACAGGTGAAATTTAACGAGAAAAAGTTGCAATGTTGACTTTAATACCGCTGTCATTGCTCAAAAAATAATAATTAATCAAAATCAATGTTTTGATTTATTTACTCACTCAAGGCTTATTTCACATCCATTATTTGCTTTCTATTTTGGGGGGGAAATATTGCATATTTTGTGTTCTTGACATGTAAAAAAGTTCTCAGTGGCAAAAAATGCATAAAACAATATTTTAAAAATTACTTAAAATCAACTGGTAAATCTGAAGTTGTTCTACAGACTTAAGCGTTGGAAGTTTAAAAAAAAATACAATTGTATGACTTTTTTTTTTTGTGTTCTTGCCATTTAAAAAAAGTTCTATATGGCAAAAAGGCATTAAAAAATCCATCCATCCATCCATTTTCTACCGCTTATTCCCTTTGGGGTCGCGGGGGGCGCTGGAGCCTATCTCAGCTACAATCGGGCGGAAGGCGGGGTACACACTGGACAAGTCGCCACCTCATCGCAGGGCCAACACAGATAGACAGACAACATTCACACTCACATCCACACACTAGGGCCAATTTAGTGTTGCCAATCAACTTATCCCCAGGTGCATGTCTTTGGAGGTGGGAGGAAGCCGGAGTACCCGGAGGGAACCCACGCAGTCACGGGGAGAACATGCAAACTCCACACAGAAAGATCCCAAGCCCGGGATTGAACCCAAGACTACTCAGGACCTTCGTATTGTTAAAAAATGATTTAAAAAAAATACTGAAGTTGATCTACGGACTTAAGCGTTGAAAGTTAAAAAATAAAATTGTATGACTTATTTTTAACACTTATGAGTGGGACCCTTTTGGATCCCCAATAGTTTTAGTGTGATTTTTTTTAAGAACGGTCATTGCTCAAACAATAACAATGAATCAAAAATAATGTTATGAATTATGGACCTATTCAAGGCTCCAATTATTTCACATCCAATATTATGCTTTCTATTTTTGGGGGGGGGGGAATTGCATATTTTGTGTTCTTGCCATTTAAAAAAAGTTCTATATGGCAAAAAGGCATTTTAAAAAAAACAAAAACAAAAAACTGAAGTTGATCTACGGACTTAAGCGTTGAAAGTTAAAAAATAAAATTTTATGACTTATTTTTAACACTTTTATGAGTGGGACCCTTTTGGATCCCCAATAGTTTTAGTGTGATTTTTTTAAGAACTGTCATTGCTCAAACAATAACAATGAATCAAAAATAATGTTATGAATTATGGACCTATTCAAGGCTACAATTTTTTCACATCCAATATTCTGCTTTCTATTTTGGGGGAAAAATAATATACGGCAAAAAGGCATAAAACAAATAATAATGACAAAATCAACTGGTAAATCTGAAGTTGATCTACAGACTAAAGTGTTGAAAGTAAAAAAAAAAAAAAAAAAAAAAAAAAAAAAGTATGAGGTGGCGACTTGTCCAGGGTGTACCCCGAATGCAGCTGAGATAGGCTCCAGCATCCCCTGCGACCTCTGAAAGGGACAAGCGGTAAAAGATGGATGGACTTAATTTTTAACACTTTTATGAGTGGGGGTGGGGGGCTTTTGGATCCCCAATCATTTTTGTGGGATTTTCTTTCTGTTTTTTTTAAAATCGTCAGTGTTAAAAAATAAAAAATAAAAATCAGTTGTTGTGAAGTAATTAGAGCCTTAAATAGGTCAATTCATATCAAATATTCCCCTTTGGAAACATTTTTTGGGGAAAATATTGCATATTTTCTGTTTTTTTACAAAAAGTGCATAAAACATAAAAAATATGCAGAAGGACCCCAAATTCATCTAGAGATTTAAGCATTGAAAAAATAAAATAAAATATAGGACTTGTTTTTAACAATTCCAGGTCCTAACAATTCCAAACTTAAGCGGAACCCTAAAGATTTAAAAAAAATGTATATGTTTTGAAAATGTCAAATATCAAAATGGCCCCCACATGTGTTCAGTTTTCAGTGGAAAGTTTGTCCACCCTGCATTAGAAGACATTGTCCTATTGTCACACCTTTGTATCTCCTGCACTCGCTCTTGCTCCGCCTCTTCTTCCTCCAACACATCCATCCACTCTCCATGCAGATCACAGCACAGCAGGCTGCCAGGGATGTTGCGCAGGAAGTCCTAGCAAAGGCGTTACAAAGCGAAAGCATCACAGCGCGGATTAGAATGCAGATTACAGAGGCCTGTCCTGATGCAGATTAAATCTGAGAGATGTGGGTCAACAAGATGGTGCCGCGCTTACTTTGAAGACTCCGGCGATGATGAAGATGTGGTACCGTGTCAGGGGAAGAAGAAACTGTCCAGCATCCAATGAGTTCCTCAGTTCCCGGACGGTGCGAGCGCCTGCGGGCCGCCGGAAGATGCCCCGCGTCCACGGGCCCTCGTGATACAGGAAGATCAGCATGTCCTGGCGAGGGATGAGCAAAACACGGACTTGATCTGGTTGTGAACAGGAATATTTTTAATAAGCAATAGGAAAGGCAGTAATACAGCATCAATTACAAAAAGTAATCCAGAGAGTAACCTTTGACCAAAAGACAAATACAATATAAATGAGTGATCTTCAGCATCACGACAGTCCTTGACTCATGTTTTTGGAAGAAGAACCCAGCAGAGCTATCTCTGCTGGAACGAGCAGGGTGATATAAAAATGTCTTTTAGACACAGAGCAGGCCAATGGAAACAATACAACATAAAGCACTTAGAGTAACATTGTTGTTGGACTAAAATAATAATTTTGTCACAACACCCACCATGACGGGCTTTGGCAAAGTGTCCTCTACGCACACGGCGCTGAGGGGCCGACCGAACAAGCAGCCCTGTGCCGTGGTCCCCGTGGACGTCTCCAGCTGAGGGGAGGAACCTCGCAAGAAGGCCCAAGTGATTAAGGATCGCCTCCTTTTCAGTGGCTTCTGGGGGAAATCTGCTTCAAATATTTAATCACGATTAAACACTCTTTGACAATAGTTAACTCATTATTTGCCATTAATCAAAAATATACGTTTTTTTTCATCCTTATTAAAATGTACACCCAACATTGGACTGAATCATTTTTTTATTAAACATCCATCCATCCATCCCCATCCATCTTCTTCCGCTTATCCGAGGTCGGGTCGCGGGGGCAGCAGCCTAAGCAGGGAAGCCCAGACTTCCCTCTCCCCAGCCACTTCGTCCAGCTCTTCCTGTGGGACCCCGAGGCGTTCCCAGGCCAGCCGGGAGACATAGTCTTCCCAACGTGTCCTGGGTCTTCCCCGCGGCCTCCTACCGGTCGGACGTGCCCTAAACACCTCCCTAGGGAGGCGTTCGGGTGGCATCCTGACCAGATGCCCGAACCACCTCATCTGGCTCCTCTCGATGTGGAGGAGCAGCGGCTTTACTTTGAGCTCCCCCCGGATGGCAGAGCTTCTCACCCTATCTCTAAGGGAGAGCCCCGCCACCCGGCGGAGGAAACTCATTTCGGCCGCTTGTACCCGTGATCTTGTCCTTTCGGTCATAACCCAAAGCTCATGACCATAGGTGAGGATGGGTACGTAGATCGACCGGTAAATTGAGAGCTTTGCCTTCCGGCTCAGCTCCTTCTTCACCACAACGGATCGATACAGCGTCCGCATTACTGAAGACGCCGCACCGATCCGCCTGTCGATCTCACGATCCACTCTTCCCTCACTCGTGAACAAGACTCCGAGGTACTTGAACTCCTCCACTTGGGGCAAGATCTCCTCCCCAACCCGGAGATGGCACTCCACCCTTTTCCGGGCGAGAACCATGGACTCGGACTTGGAGGTGCTGATTCTCATCCCAGTCGCTTCACACTCGGCTGCGAACCTATCCAGTGAGAGCTGAAGATCCTGGCCAGATGAAGCCATCAGGACCACATCATCTGCAAAAAGCAGAGACCTAATCCTGCAGCCACCAAACCAGATCCCCTCAACGCCTTGACTGCGCCTAGAAATTCTGTCCATAAAAGTTATGAACAGAATCGGTGACAAAGGGCAACGCCTTGACTGCGCCTAGAAATTCTGTCCATAAAAGTTATGAACAGAATCGGTGACAAAGGGCAGCCTTGGCGGAGTCCAACCCTCACTGGAAACGTGTCCGACTTACTGCCGGCAATGCGGACCAAGCTCTGGCACTGAGCATACAGGGAGCGGACTGCCACAATCAGACAGTCCGATACCCCATACTCTCTGAGCACTCCCCACAGGACTTCCCGAGGGACACGGTCGAATGCCTTCTCCAAGTCCACAAAACACATGTAGACTGGTTGGTCAAACTCCCATGCACCCTCAAGGACCCTGCCGAGAGTATAGAGCTGGTCCACAGTTCCACGACCAGGACGAAAACCACACTGTTCCTCCTGAATCCGAGGTTCGACTATCCGGCGTAGCCTCCTCTCCAGTACACCTGAATAGACCTTACTGGGAAGGCTGAGGAGTGTGATCCCACGATAGTTAGAGCACACCCTCCGGTTCCCCTTCTTAAAGAGAGGAACCACCACCCCAGTCTGCCAATCCAGAGGTACCGCCCCCGATGTCCACGCGATGCTGCAGAGTCTTGTCAACCAAGACAGCCCCTCAGCATCCAGAGCCTTAAGGAACTCCGGGCGGATCTCATCTACCCCCGGGGCCTTGCCACCGAGGAGCTTTTTAACTACCTCAGCAACCTCAGCCCCAGAAATAGAAGAGCCCACCACAGACTCCCCAGGCACTGCTTCCTCATAGGAAGACGTGTTGGTGGGATTGAGGAGGTCTTCGAAGTATTCCTTCCACCGATCCACAACATCCGCAGTCGAGGTCAGCAGAACACCATCCTCGCCATACACGGTGTTGATAGTGCACTGCTTCCCCTTCCTGAGGCGGCGGATGGTGGTCCAGAATTGCTTCGAAGCCGTCCGGAAGTCGTTTTCCATGGCTTCCCCGAACTCCTCCCATGTCCGAGTTTTTGCCTCTGCGACCGCTGAAGCCGCACACCGCTTGGCCTGTCGGTACCTGTCCGCTGCCTCGGGAGTCCTATGAGCCAAAAGAACCCGATAGGACTCCTTCTTCAGCTTGACGGCATCCCTCACCGCCGGTGTCCACCAACGGGTCTAGGATTACCGCCACGACAAGCACCAACTACCTTGCGGCCACAGCTCCAATCAGCCGCTTCGACAATAGAGGCGCGGAACATGGTCCATTCGGACTCAATGTCCAGCACCTCCCTCGTGACATGTTCAAAGTTCTTCCGGAGGTGGGAATTGAAACTCTCTCTGACAGGAGACTCTGCCAGACGTTCCCAGCAAACCCTCACAATGCGTTTGGGCCTGCCAGGTCTGTCCAGCATCCTCCCCCACCATCGCAGCCAACTCACCACCAGGTGGTGATCGGTAGAAAGCTCCGCCCCTCTCTTCACCCGAGTGTCCAAAACATGAGGCCGCAAATCCGATGACACAACTACAAAGTCGATCATGGAACTGCGGCTTAGGGTGTCCTGGTGCCAAGTGCACATATGGACACCCTTATGTTTGAACATGGTGTTCGTTATGGACAATCTGTGACGGGCACAAAAGTCCAATAACAAAACACCGCTCGGGTTCAGATCCGGGCAGCCATTCTTACCAATCACGCCTCTCCAGGTTTCACTGTCGTTGCCAACATGAGCATTGAAGTCCCCCAGTAGAACGAGGGAATCACCCGGGGGAGCACTCTCAAGTACTCCCTCGAGTGAATCCAAAAAGGGTGGGTACTCTGAGCTGCGGTTTGGCGCGTAAGCGCAAACCACAGTCAGGACCCGTTCCCCCACCCGAAGGCGGAGGGAAGCTACCCTCTCGTCCACCGGGTTGAACTCCAACGTACAGGCTCTGAGCCGGGGGGGAACAAGAATTGCCACCTCAGCCCGTCGCCTCTCACTGCCGGCAACGCCAGAGTGGAAGAGAGTCCAGCCCCTCTCGAGAGAACTGGTTCCAGAGCCCTTGCTGTGCGTCGAAGTGAGTCCGACTATATCTAGCCGGAACTTCTCCACCTCGCGCACTAGCTCAGGCTCCTTCACCCCCAGCGAGGTGACGTTCCACGTCCCAAGAGCTAGCTTCTGTAGCCGAGGATCGGACCGCCAAGTGCCCTGCCTTCGGCCGCCGCCCAGCTCACATCGCACCCGACCTCTATGACCCCTGCTATGGGTGGTGAGCCCATTGGAGGGGGGACCCACGTTGCCTCTTCGGGCTGTGCCTGGCCGGGCCCCATGGGGACAGGCCCGGCCACCAGGCGCTCGCCATCGTGCCCCACCTCCGGGCCTGGCTCCAGAGGGGGGCCCCGGTGACTCGCGTCCGGGCGAGGGAAATCTGGGTCCTTGTTTTTTATTTTTCATGGAGGTCTTCTTATTAAACATTTTAACACAAAATGAACACAAACACTCTACACTACAGACATGCTAATTTTCCACCTGGGGTCCAATCCAATCCTTATATGATGCGTTCTCCCATTATGTAAAATATATATACAGGTAAAAGCCAGTAAATTAGAATATTTTTAAAAACTTGATTTATTTCAGTAATTCCATTCAAAAGGTGTAACTTGTACATTATATTTATTCATTGCACACAGACTGATGCATTCAAATGTTTATTTCATTTAATTTTGATGATTTGAAGTGGCAACAAATGAAAATCCAAAATTCCGTGTGTCACAAAATTAGAATATTACTTAAGGCTAATACGAAAAAGGGATTTTTAGAAATGTTGGCCAACTGAAAAGTATGAAAATGAAAAATATGAGCATGTACAATACTCAATACTTGGTTGGAGCTCCTTTTGCCTCAATTACTGCGTTAATGCGGCGTGGCATGGAGTCGATGAGTTTCTGGCACTGCTCAGGTGTTATGAGAGCCCAGGTTGCTCTGATAGTGGCCTTCAACTCTTCTGCGTTTTTGGGTCTGGCATTCTGCATCTTCCTTTTCACAATACCCCACAGATTTTCTATGGGGCTAAGGTCAGGGGAGTTGGCGGGCCAATTTAGAACAGAAAAACCATGGTCCGTAAACCAGGCACGGTTAGATTTTGCGTTGTGTGCAGGCGCCAAGTCCTGTTGGAACTTGAAATCTCCATCTCCATAGAGCAGGTCAGCAGCAGGAAGCATGAAGTGCTCTAAAACTTGCTGGTAGACGGCTGCGTTGACCCTGGATCTCAGGAAACAGAGTGGACCGACACCAGCAGATGACATGGCACCCCAAACCATCACTGATGGTGGAAACTTTACACTAGACTTCAGGCAACGTGGATCCTGTGCCTCTCCTGTCTTCCTCCAGACTCTGGGACCTCGATTTCCAAAGGAAATGCAAAATTTGCTTTCGTCAGAAAACATGACTTTGGACCACTCAGCAGCAGTCCAGCTCTTTTTTCCTTAGCCCAGGTGAGACGCTTTGCGCGCTGTTTCTTGGTCAACAGTGGCTTGACACGAGGTATGCGGCAGTTGAAACCCATGTCTTTCAAGCGTCTCTTGGTGGTGGATCTTGAAGCACTGACTCCAGCAGCTGTCCACTCCTTCTGAATCTCCCCCACATTTTTGAATGTTTTTTTTTTCACAATCTTGACCAGGGCGCGGTGATCCCTATCGCTTGTACACTTTTTCTGACCACAGTTTTTCCTTCCCTTTGCCTCTCCATTAATGTGTTTGGACACAGAGCTCTGAGAACAGCCAGCCTCTTCAGCAATAACCTTTTGTGTCTTTCCCTCCTTGTGCAATGTGTCGATGGTTGCCTTTTGGACAGCTGTCAAATCTGAAGTCTTCCCCATGTTTGTGTAGGCTTCAGAACTGGACTGAGAGACCATTTAAAGCCCTTTGCAGGTGTTTTGAGTTAATCAGCTGATTAGTTTGTGGCACCAGGTGTCTTCAAAATTTAACCCTTACACAATATTCTAATTTTGTGACACACGGAATTTTGGATTTTCATTTGTTGCCACTTCAAATCATCAAAATTAAATGAAATAAACATTTGAATGCATCAGTCTGTGTGCAATGAATAAATATAATGTACAAGTTACACCTTTTGAATGCAATTACTGAAATAAATCAAGTTTTTCAAAATATTCTAATTTACTGGCTTTTACCTGTATGTATGTATGCATGCATGCATACATACATACATACATATATACACATACGCATTTATATTCACACAAATGTGTGTATATATATATATATATATACACACACACACACACACACATATATATATATATATATATACACACACATGTATAGACACATCTATATATATGTGTAAATATATATATGTATATTTTTGGGGGTGACGTTTGGACATATCTGCGTAGAAAACAGTCCTAAAAAAACGACACACAACGCCGCACATGAGCTCACCTGCCACCACCTGCTGTTGAAGCGGTTCCTCAGGGGGGCGGGGCTTCAGGATGAACTGGCAGCGCTTGTGCACCTGCAGCTGTTCCGCCAGTATCGCCCTCTCTCGGTCTTCGGGCGAGATGGCGCTCTGTGACGACGCTTGTCGGGCGTGACTCATGTGGATGCTGAAGGGGAACTCGTGACCTGGTGCACAAGGAGGAAAGGGGAACATCATCGCATTGCAGAAGAGCACCTGGATAAATGGTGTACTTCTGGCAATGCTGACTTAGAGATTTCAACAAAAAATACACCCAACAACAGCACTGTCACACATTAAATAATTATCGCTTTTGTACAATAATAACAACAATCAAAAAATGTCATAATGTATGAAAATCTGAGTCATACAATACATCATGGATAATAAAAAGACAATCACGTACTGATGTGTGATAATCCTCTCCAACACAGGTGAGGGCGCTGTTCTGACAGTGTCAACACTGCTGTTAGATTATTCAAGGTCAATAGAAGTGCACTATGATTCGATTATTTACTATACACGCTCTGTATTAATGTTTTAGTGTAGCAGATGGTCCGAGGTATCGTCAAAAGCTATCGTACAATAGTTTTCGTCAAAATACCCATCTGGCAACCCAGTCGGAAATGACATGAAATAAACAGGTTGGAAACACGTAATTAATATTTGTGTGTCGATTAAGAATGCTACAAAGCATTAGATTGAGTCTTTTATTATTTGTCTTTTTGACCCTATACATTGCTTAGCTTATTCTTACACTTGTAAGACTGGTTTCCTTACATCCGGGATGTCCAATGTGTGGCCCACAGCAAATATTTTAATGGCCTGCTGCACATTTTAAAAATTCTGTTACGAAAAAAAACAGGAAAAGCAGAGTAAAAGAGCAAACAGGTGTAAAGCGGGGGTGTCAAACTGCGGCCCGCCAGCTTCTTCAATTTGGCCGGCATGACGTCATGAGTTCAACAAAGCATCAAATTGCTTTCAAATTAATCCCAAATCTCTGAATGCTACATATTTGCTGCCATCTTGCGGATAATGTGAGCAATTCAGATCAATGGCCCTTAAAAGTACTTTGAAATAATAGCACAGCATATTACTCATATGACACAATCCAAACAACCTTCCCGAGTCATGGTGAAAAAAATAATGAAGAAAAAAACTAACATAAAAGTCAACACACATGGTCACACATAACACAACCTGCTCACTGTACATTGTGGATATTATGAAAAACGTCCAAACACTATAAAAAAATAAAATAATAATTACACCCATTTAAATCCATTAGAGTGCATGATGGGAAAATTGTAAAACACTCTCTCCACACTTATCCATGTTTGGCACATTTTAGCTGCTTGATATTTCTGATGGATTACAAAACTTTAGGAAAGTCGTCACAGAAGTAAACAAGGTAGGAGTCAAACTTTCACATACTCTTAATATCCAATTATATTAATTATATATCCATTATACGCACGCACGCACGCACGCACACACACGCACACACACACATGTATATATATATATATATATATATATATATATATATATATATATATATATACATACAGGTAAAAGCCAGTAAATTAGAATATTTTGAAAAACTTGATTTATTTCAGTAATTGCATTCAAAAGGTGTAACTTGTACATTATATTTATTCATTGCACACAGACTGATGCATTCAAATGTTTATTTCATTTAATTTTGATGATTTGAAGTGGCAACAAATGAAAATCCAAAATTCCGTGTGTCACAAAATTTGAATATTACTTAAGGCTAATACAAAAAAGGGATTTTTAGAAATGTTGGCCAACTGAAAAGTATGAAAATGAAAAATATGAGCATGTACAATACTCAATACTTGGTTGGAGCTCCTTTTTCCTCAATTACTGCGTTAATGCGGCGTGGCATGGAGTCGATGAGTTTCTGGCACTGCTCAGGTGTTATGAGAGCCCAGGTTGCTCTGATAGTGGCCTTCAACTCTTCTGCGTTTTTGGGTCTGGCATTCTGCATCTTCCTTTTCACAATACCCCACAGATTTTCTATGGGGCTAAGGTCAGGGGAGTTGGCGGGCCAATTTAGAAAATAAATACCATGGTCCGTAAACCAGGCACGGGTAGATTTTGCGCTGTGTGCAGGCGCCAAGTCCTGTTGGAACTTGAAATCTCCATCTCCATAGAGCAGGTCAGCAGCAGGAAGCATGAAGTGCTCTAAAACTTGCTGGTAGACAGCTGCGTTGACCCTGGATCTCAGGAAACAGAGTGGACCGACACCAGCAGATGACATGGCACCCCAAACCATCACTGATGGTGGAAACTTTACACTAGACTTCAGGCAACGTGGATCCTGTGCCTCTCCTGTCTTCCTCCAGACTCTGGGACCTCGATTTCCAAAGGAAATGCAAAATTTGCATGGTTGGGTGATGGTTTGGGGTGCCATGTCATCTGCTGGTGTCGGTCCACTCTGTTTCCTGAGATCCAGGGTCAACGCAGCCGTCTACCAGCAAGTTTTAGAGCACTTCATGCTTCCTGCTGCTGACCTGCTCTATGGAGATGGAGATTTCAAGTTCCAACAGGACTTTGCGCCTGCACACAGCGCAAAATCTACCCGTGCCTGGTTTACAGACCATGGGATTTCTGTTCTAAATTGGCCCGCCAACTCCCCTGACCTTAGCCCCATAGAAAATCTGTGGGGTATTGTGAAAAGGAAGATGCAGAATGCCAGACCCAAAAACGCAGAAGAGTTGAAGGCCACTATCAGAGCAACCTGGGCTCTCATAACACCTGAGCAGTGCCAGAAACTCATCGACTCCATGCCACGCCGCATTAACGCAGTAATTGAGGCAAAAGGAGCTCCAACCAAGTATTGAGTATTGTACATGCTCATATTTTTCATTTTCATACTTTTCAGTTGGCCAACATTTCTAAAAATCCCTTTTTTGTATTAGCCTTAAGTAATATTCTAATTTTGTGACACACGGAATTTTGGATTTTCATTTGTTGCCACTTCAAATCATCAAAATTAAATGAAATAAACATTTGAATGCATCAGTCTGTGTGCAATGAATAAATATAATGTACAAGTTACACCTTTTGAATGCAATTACTGAAAT
This sequence comes from Nerophis lumbriciformis, assembly GCF_033978685.3. Lineage (NCBI taxonomy): Eukaryota > Metazoa > Chordata > Actinopteri > Syngnathiformes > Syngnathidae > Nerophis > Nerophis lumbriciformis. Next base: position 21,498,090 of record NC_084570.2, on the reverse strand, counting down.
AAATCAAGTTTTTCAAAATATTCTAATTTACTGGGTTTTACCGGTATATATACATATATATATATATATATATTTATTTATTTTTAAAATTTTTATTGATAAGACATTAATATATATATATATACATATATATATATATATAATTACTTTACATGCAGTCGTCTTTCGGCCCCCGGCCAAATTCTTTTAGACAATGTGGCCCCCAAGTCAAAAAGTTTGGACATCCCTGGTGTCAAGTAACAGGCAAAAGTTGAAATGCTGATACTAAAAATTAGGAATTAACAATAAAATAAATTTAAGCCGACAGCGATAACTTCCTGCTTCTCAGGAACGATACTGACAACCGATTAGTTTTAACTGTAGTTTGTGCACACCTTCCTTTGCGGCTGGCTTTGGGGCGCCTTCATCTGGCTTTCACAACACCTTTGTAGCGATGTTGCTGTTTCAGGTGACTGATAAGGTTCGATGTGTTGAAGTGTGACCAGTTGTTTTTTTTGCGGAACGTTTGTTGCAAAGAGCAAGCAATATGCCTTCCTCTGAAAAAGACAATAAAGTCCAAAACGATAGACCCCATGTTCGTTTGCGATGCGGTGCAGGGAAGTTCACTGCGCGAGTAGGAGAAAAGGAGAGCTTGATTTGGTCACCTTGGCCCACCAACAACACAGTACGGGTTGGAGCTTTTTTCTTCTTTGGTTAACAGGCTTTATTTTTAATGATAGTGAATTTATCAGTGTGACGTCATAATTATCAGTTCGTTATTTATCATGCACCCTGGCACACCTGCCTTACCTGTTCTTTACTTCAAATGTACAGTATATATTTAACATTAAAACACATGAGGTGAACAAACAACCTGGAAGATTAAATACTGTACATTTTGTTTCTTCCTACTCCGTTTCGAACATGATGAATGGTTCAAGGGTGATGTGCATTAAAGTAAATGAAGCGTTGCAGAAGAACATAGAGAGGAAAGGATAAGGTGTGTTGTCTGACTGACCAATGAGAGGATAAGGTGTGTTGTCCCTCTTGGAGAGGATCCACAGCTGGTAGTCCTTCACGTTGCCCTGAACACAACACCAAGTCAGCCATTTCTTTCCACATCAATGACAAAAATTTGTCAGGGATAAATTCATTTGTCGATAATCGAGGATCTTTTTTTCCCATGGCAGTACGTTTGGGTTGAGAGAGCATTTAAAGCGGGAGAATGTCGGATGTCTGGAGGACAAAGTCTACGACGCTCCTTGGTAAATAGTAAGCTTGTTAGCTCGCTAGCTTAAGACAGAGAGACTGAATGGTGCGAAAATTTATTTAAGACAATTTGAAGCATTATAAAACACAAGGAGTGATTTTGTGTCTCTTGACACCTCGATGTGTGTGTCACTTTAAGAGAAAACATGTGACTGATACAGCTGCTGTGTTGTTTGACTGCCAAGTGCCAAAGTGTTTGACTGCCAAGTGCAAAACAGGACATACTAAATAAAGTCAGGAAGGAGAGCCTGCCATGTTTGAAATGGTTTTTCGTCTCCATCACTCCAACATCGACTTAAATTGAACTAAGAAAAATAATATTTTGATATTATACCAACAAATAGCAATAAATAAAGTACATTTTCTTCTTTTCCCGTTTACTGTTTGGCTCATTGACAAGAAAAATGAAAAACTAAAAATTATATCTATTTATTGTATTTTTCAGGACAAGTTTAGTGACTTTTTTATACCAGCAGATGGAGGATGACCATTATGAAACACCAAACACAGTGCATTGTCGATACAGCTAGTGAGTGTGCCACACACTCACCGAGGCGTCATTTACCCATCACTAATATTTTAGTCAAAGTCTGCCAGCTAAACGTTATATCAATACCAGTGGTTCTCAAACTGTGGTAGTGGTACGCCAAATAATCACTTAATCAAATATCGTAATGTAATGTAATTCATTTTTTAAGTACAGTATTTCATTTTCCAATATACAAACACAGTGTTACTGATCAAACTGTGAGTAATGTTAGTGGCCAAAAACATTAAATACTCTTGTTAAATAAAACCTCTGCCTTGTTTTTAATGAATACTTGAGCCTACTACACTATTGTATTTTAATGTTGGTCATTATGGTGGTATTGGGAGAGGCAAGTTTTTCTGAAGTTGTACTGGGTGAAGAAAGTTTGATTTACACTGTACCTGTGTGCATCTTTCTAAACACTTCATCATCACCACAAAGTGCTCTTTTGTTTTCACTGCTGCTATTTTGACAAAAGTTAATTCTTTGTTTTTACTGGCTCTTTGTCTGCCCTGCTTTAAAATGGACGAACTTTTAATACAGTAAACCTCCATTTACGAACTTAACTGCTTCTTGGTCAGGTTTCGTAAATCAAAAAAGTTTGTATAATGAAGCACATTTCTCCATAAGAAACCATGTAAATATGAATAATGGGTTACAGCCTTGACAAAAGTCCATATTTTAGTGAAGGATTGTACACTTTGAACACAATGCAAAGTACTTTTTATCAAACAAACATAACAAGTAGGTGATCTCTTTATTAACAACTAAAACAACAACAACAGGCTGTGTGCTCTGCTTTGCCAATATGCAGAGGTGGGACCAAGTCATTGTATTGCAAGTCACAAGTAAGTCTCAAGTCTTTGCCCTCAAGTCCGAGTCAAGTCCCGAGTCAAGACAGGCAAGCCCCGAGTCAAGTCCAAAGTCAAGACTGGAAAGTCTCAAGTCAAGTCCTAAGTCCTGCATTTTGAGTTTCGAGTCCTTTCAAGTCCTTTTAACCACAGACTAATATATTAACACAGATTGTGTATGCTTTTCAAACGCTGTATTTATTTATTAAAACAAGGCATTTTAAATTGCAGGAAAGAAAATTGTGCTGACATTGCACTTTATAATAGCACTATTAACCAGTCATTTTAAACATTAACTCATTCCTTTACAGAACAAACACATTGAAAAATAAAGTGCAAATGTACTTATTTGTACAAAAGTGTTAACATTGAAAAAACATGACATATACGTGAACATAACAAAAAAGTTGTACTTTTTATATGTCAGGGCCCTATGCTGCATTGCATTTGCAAAAGACCAAATTAGCCAAGAGTCTGTCAGTCATTTGTGCACGATGGGGGCGTAGTATGATGCCACCATGGCTGAAAACTCGCTCCACTGGAGCACTGGAGGCAGGCACTGCCAAGACTCTCATGGCCACTCGGAACAGTGAAGGAAGAGTCTTCATGTTCAATGCCCAGAACAAAAGGGGGGAGAGAGTTGTTTTGGGTTGGTGCACTACTTGTAAGTGTATCTTGTGTTTTTTATGTTGATTTAATTAAAAAAAGAAAAAGAAAAAATATATATTTCTTGTGCGGCCCGATACCAATCGATCCACGGACCAGTACCGGGCCTCGGCCCGGTGGTTGGGGACCACTGAGGTAAACAACCAACAGTATGTCAGAAAGCTAGCTAAAACGGTACACATATTCATAATATAGTATACATTTTAACTGACCTTTATTTTACTATTTTTGTCTTTTTTTAGGTGGCTAAAATACGCTGTGCTGCTGACCGCCGTCTAACGTTACGTGTGATATATTGACTAACGTAACCCTGCTTAAAAAAAATCACTGAACAAAAAGTATGAATAAGGTAGTGAACTGCAACAGATTCCCGTGTTTGCAATAACGTTATAACGTTAGCAGTGAGTTTACAGCCTCACTGATTTAACTACACAGCAAATAAAAGTCACGTTACTTAGCCAATAAACGTTATCTTACATTCAAAACTTACCGTTCTTTGTGCAACTTCAAATGCCGGACGAAGTTGGAAGTTGTTGCCTCTCCATCAGTAATTTTCGAACCGCATGTGTTGCATACTGCAAACCGTTTTGTGTTGACCACCTCGTAATTTTTATACCCAAACAAAATTATTTTAGGTATCATTTTTTGTTCACTGGCGTGTGGTTTGGACATGTCTTCTTCGTTGGTTGTCCTGCAATTTGATTGGATGAATGCTGTGTGATGAAAACAAAGTAGATCTAATTTGATTGGCTGTTGTACTGAGACCACACCAGCTGACACACGCAACGCTGATAGACAAGTACACAATGGAAAATACAGAGCGCTCCCGAATAACTTTTTCATCTTTGGGTTTTGGGGAAAGTAGCAAGTCATGTCAAGTCATGTCAATTCAAAAGGCTCAAGTCCAAGTGAAGTCACAAGTCATTGATGTTAAAGTTTAAGTCGAGTTGCAAGTCTTTTTACATTTTGTCAAGTCGAGTCTAAAGTCATCAAATTCATGACTCGAGTCTGACTCGAGTTCAAGTCATGTGACTCGAGTCCACACCTCTGCCAATATGCGCACAGCACACATACAAGTACCTTTGGTGCCCTCACAAACACTCAGAAATCCCAAAAATTCCTAACTTTAATAACCATATTGTGACAAAAATAAACATTTAAAACAAAGTCCACTGACATTACATTAACTTCGGCAGAGGAACGGCTCACGAGAGGAGAGAAAGTAGCAGACAGGGGGAGAAGGGATGGGGACGGGTGCATGTGTGTGTGCTCTTGGAAGAGACACCACTGAACGGGAGGTCGTATTCATTTTTGGCGATTCAACCCCCAATTCCAACCCTTGATGCTGAGTGCCAAGCAGGGAGGTAATGGGTCCCATTGTTATAGTCTTTGGTATGACTCGGCCGGGGTTTGAACTCACAACCTACCGATCTCAGGGCGGCCACTGTAACCACTAGGCCACTGAGTAATTAAAAACTTGCTGTGGTCCGAAGTCGGCTTTCTCAATCCCTTTAAAACGAGCAAGCACAAAATGAATGAATTAAGCGTTCGTGGTTCGCATTTGGTGCGATCTAAAAGTTTGTAAACCAAAAACTTTGTAAATGGAGGGGTTTATTTTTGTAGCAGCCTAATGAGAATCAGTTCATCTATAAATATTTCTGAATGAACTCGTCATCTTTATTGTTACTTTACACATGGCTATAAATATCTCAATCTGTATTTGAATGTTGATGGTTGAGTCAGAGCCGCTGAAGAGATGTACGATTAGTTGCACCGCTACTCACAATGATGCTAAACTGCTGCAGGGCCAGTCGGATCACTTCAGTGGTGGAATCCGAGTTGCTGACGGGCAAAGTCTTGGTCTGATCGGGGGAGGAAGAAGGCGCACAATGTTACACACAAACACAGGTGTTACCACACGCTTGTACACTGCAAAGTATCTGCCACTAGCTAAGATTTAAACTTTTATTTCTAGAAATGTCCCTATTTTTAAGAGCAATTTACTTATTTGTAGGCATTGACTAATTTTAATTTTAGCATGAATAATTATATTTTTTCTAGTGTCGTTTAAATAAATAAATACAATAATTATTCCAGTAAGATATTTTTTCCCCCAATAGAAAATAGTGTTTAAAGATCCAGCAACATCTCCAAGATGCTTGATTTAAGAATTGCAAGATGAATAAAGCTTATTTTCAGAAAAAAATACCGTAAATTCTGGACTATAAGCCGCTACATTTTCCTCACGCTTTTCCTTCTGGCTTATTAAACGGTGCGGCTAATTGATGGATTTTCATCGCTGACGGCCACAGTGCAAATAGTTTAAAAAAAACAAACAAAGCAAAGACACTGAAAAGGTGTGTCATTGTTTGTGCTATGGTGCCATCTTTTGGACGAGTTTGCTCACTGCAGGTGCTGCAGTACCCTTCTTTTTGAGCTTTCAACCGGAAGTAGAAGTTCCGTTCCATCTTCTCCATCTCATCCATAGAGTAGAAACGCTATGGACGACTGTCCATAGCGTTTCTACTCTATGAATTCTTCTTCATCACTCCAAGCAATGTTTGTAAGTTTTACAATAAAACTAAAACAATTCATACTTACTAAGATGCACCATGTGTAATGTCTGTAGGAGTGTTTTCATGCATATTTGTACGTGTTATCGTAATGTGATCAAGCTAGCGAAGTTAGCATGAGCTAATATGCTAACACGTTTACAAGTGTCTGTGTTAGTATTAATAACTTACAATGGCATTATTTTTGTATTGTTTCAGTTTCACAAATTTCTCAGTAAATTCACCTAAACGCCATTGTGGAGTTATTGAGTCTGTTTAACTGATTGGAGAGCTAGCTATCGCAGCTAGTGGGTCCATGACGACGACATCTATTTTGTTTGATCAGCCATTTTACTGCCGTGTTACAGACACCGTTTAGGAAACAATTAAGGTATGTAAATAACTCATTTTACAACATATATATCTGGGGCTTATAGTCTGGTGCAGCTAATATACTAATATATGGAAAAAAAAATTTCTTCTAAAATTTGGTGGGTGCGGAAAATACGGTACATATTTCTAGCTTAAAAGTCCTGCTAATTTCTAGATATACAAATCTTAATTCAGGATGCCTTATCAATTAAAAGATATGTCCGTGCAGCTAGTTGATTTCACTAGTTTTTTAGTATTTTTTTCCTCAAATCTACACTTTTTATCTTTTTTTCTTCTAAAATTTAGTGGGTGCGGGAAATACGGCACATATTTCTATCTTAAAAGTTCTGCTAATTTCTAGATATACAAATCTTAATTCAGGATGCCTTATCAATTAAAAGATCTGTCCGTGCAGCTAGTTGATTTCACTAGTTTTTTAGTATTTTTTTTCCCTCAAATCTAGACTTTTTATCTTATTTTTTGCAGTGGACTCACCACAGCGTAAGTGTTGAGTCCCTTCCCATACACCCTGAGAGGGATGGTTTTAGGTTCTTCCTTCTCTTTTTCCTCTTTAATGCGTCTGCAGAGAAAAGACAATTAGTCGTGTAAACGTTGGACACGCCAAAACTCTATAATGTTGATAAAAGAAGCGCACCTTTTGAGGAGAGCCAGCCAGTGGTCTTTCTGTTCCGCCGAGCTGCGTGAAGACGGTAAAGACACAACTGACATGAAGGATGTTTGTTTTGGTTAGCAGTTAGCATGACTCGTTGTACACAAAGAGTGTTTTCACCTGAACGTGGCAACAGAGTTGCAGGTGGGCCAGCCCAAGACGAAGCTCCTGTCTGGGCAGGTGCTTCCCTCACACACCTCCTCCATGCAACTCGCTGTCCACATCTCGCTCACACACACCTGCGCCTTCTGTTTGAACTGGTTGGCTGACCTGGCGATGCAAATAAAATCCTATTGTTTCCCTGTCACACCAATGCATGCTGTTTTTAACCACGCTTGTGCTCACTTGGCTTTGGCGATCACCAGGATGTCTGTGAAGAGGAAGAGGTGTCTGTCCTGAGTCTGCATGCCGGTCTTCAGCTGAGTGTGCCCGTGCAGGAGAAACGACCTGTTGGGCACTTTCAGGAAGGACTGGACCAAAGAGCATGTTTCTTTGAACACGGGAACTGAGAGACTCTCTCTGGTAAAAAACAACACATAGATTTCAACACCTCCAAATTTGGTAATGATAACTAAAACTAAAATGCACGCTACAATCAAACACCTGGTGTGTAGTAAGCACAATACTTGCAGTATAAACACATTGTAGGACAAGACTGGCACATTCAACTTTAATGGCAAAGACTCCTTCCTGACTATGGCAACTAGTGGTGCTAAAAAAATATATACATATATATAATATATACACACACATACACACAGTACAAACCCCGTTCCCATATGAGTTGGGAAATTGTGTTAGATGTAAATATAAACGGAATACAATGATTTGCAAACTCTTTTCACCCCATATTAAATTGAATGCACTACAAAGACAAGATATTTGATGTTCAAACTCATAAACTTTATTTATTTTTTGCAAATAATAATTAACTTAGAATTTCATGGCTGCAACACGTGCCAAAGTAGTTGGGAAAGGGCATGTTCACCACTGTGTTACATCACCTTTTCTTTTAACAACACTCAATAAACGATTGGGAACTGAGGAAACTAATTGTTGAAGCTTTGAAAGTGTAATTCTTTCCCATTCTTGTTTTATGTAGAGCTTCAGTCGTTCAACAGTCCGGGGTCTCCGCTGTTGTATTTTATGCTTCATAATGGGCCACACATTTTCGATGGGAGACAGGTCTGGACTGCAGGCGGGCCAGGAAAGTACCCGCACTCTTTTTTTACTAAGCCACGCTGTTGTAACACATGCTGAATGTGGCTTGGCATTGTCTTGCTGAAATAAGCAGGGGCGTCCATGAAAAAGACGGCGCTTAGATGGCAGCATATGTTGTTCCAAAACCTGTATGTACCTTTCAGCATTAATTGTGCCTTCACAGATGTGTAAGTTACCCATGTCTTGGGCACTAATGCACCCCCAGATGCTGGCTTTTGAACTTTGCGTCGATAACAGTCTGGATGGTTCGCTTCCCCTTTGGTCCGGATGACACGATGCCGAATATTTCCAAAAACAATTTGAAATGTGGACTCGTCAGACCACAGAACACTTTTCCACTTTGCATGAGTCTATCTTAGATGATCTCGGGCCCAGAGAAGCCGGCGGCGTTTCTGGATGTTGTTGATAAATGGCTTTCGCTTTGCATAGTAGAGCTTTAACTTGCACTTACAGATGTAGCAACAAACTGTATTTAGTGACAGTGATTTTCTGAAGTGTTCCTGAGCCCATGTGGTGATATCCTTTAGAGATTGATGTCGGTTTTTGATACAGTGCCATCTGAGGGATCGAAGGTCACGGTCATTCAATGTTGGTTTCCGGCCATGCCGCTTACGTGGAGTGATTTCTCCAGATTCTCTGAACCTTTTGATGATATTATGGACCGTAGATGTTGAAATCCCTAAATTTCTTGCAATTGCACTTTGAGAAACGTTGTTCTTAAACTGTTTGACTATTTGCTCACGCAGTTGTGGACAAAGGGGTGTACCTCGCCCCATCCTTTCTTGTGAAAGCTGGGAAGCTGTTTTTATACCCAATCATGGCACCCACCTGTTCCCAATTACCCTGCACACCTGTGGGATGTTCCAAATAAGTGTTTGATGGGCATTCCTCAACTTTATCAGTATTTATTGCCACCTTTCCCAACTTCTTTGTCATGTGTTGCTGGCATCAAATTCTAAAGTTAATGATTATTTGCAAAAAAAAAAAAGGTTTATCAGTTTGGACATCAAATATGTTGTCTTTGTAGCATATTCAACTGAATATGGGTTGAAAATGATTTGCAAATCATTGTATTCTGTTTATATTTACATCTAACACAACTTCCCAAATCATATGGAAACGGGGTTTGTATATACAGTACAGGTCAAAGGTTTGGACACACCTTCTCCTCATTCAGTTTTCTTTATTTTCATGACTATTTACATTGTAGATTGTCACTGAAGGCTTCAAAACTATGAATTAACACATGTGGAGTTATGTACTTAACAAAAATAGGTTAAATAACTGAAAACATGTTTTACATTCTAGTTTCTTCAAAATAGCCACCCTTTGCTCTCATTACTTTTTTGCACACTCTTGGCATTCTCTCGATGAGCTTCAAGAGGTAGTCACCTGAAATGGTTTTCATTTCACAGGTGTGCTTGAAGCTCATCATTTTTATTCCAAATAATGCATTGCGAGAGTCGCTTCGAGTCGAGAATGGTGTTGAATCGGGAATCGATTCTGAATCGAATTGTCACCTTAAGAATTGAAATTGGATTGAATCGCGAGGTCCCCAAAGACTCCCACCACTCACGGCAACACACTGAGGACAAACTGAAATAAATGCATACTTGCACATGAGACTCAGAAGTGTGAGAAAAGATATAACAACTGGACAGCACAGTTATTGTTATCAGTTCACTGACTGGGGGCGTGGTTAAGAGGGGAGGAGTATATTTACAGCTAGAATTCACCAAGTCAAGTATTTCATATATATATATGTATATATATATATATATATATATATATATATATATATATATATATATATATATATATATATATATATATATATATATATATACACATATATATATATATATGTGTATATATATATATATATGCATACATATATATATACATATATAAGAAATACTTGACTTTCAGTGAATTCTAGCTATATATATATATATATATTTATTTTATTATATATATATATATATATATATATATATTTTATTATATATATATACACACATATATATATATATATATATATATATGTATATATATATATACACACATATATATATATATATATATTTATTTTATTATATATATATATATATATATATATATATATATATATATATATATACACACATATATATATATATAAATAAAAGAAATACTGGAATTTCAGTGTTCATTCATTTACACATATACACACACATAACACTCATCTACTCATTGTTGAGTTAAGGGTTGAATTGTCCATCCTTGTTCTATTCTCTGTCACTATTTTTCTAACCATGCTGAACACCCTCTCTGATGATGCATTGCTGTGTGGCATGCACAAAAGTGCTTTCATCAAATGCACTAGAGTCTAGAATCTTCCATCTCTCCCTAGCATGGCCCAAAACTGGTCAATCTTTGCTTCCTGAGGAAGATCTTCACTGCCAAGCACTTGGTAGTTCACTACTTCTTCCCGGAGGCTATCCAGGTCCAATCGCAGCTGCGGCTTGGAACTTACAAGCGTATTTTTTCATCTTACTCGTCGTCGGCGTCACCATGGCTGTATCTTCCTCGTTCTTCTGCTTCGTCTCCTTGTTGTGTGCGCAGTTGTGCACTGCACTTTCTAAAAGCCCTAGATGTTATTGTCACATATGCATGTACAGTAGATGGCAGTATTGCCCTGTTTAAAATTGTCACAACATTGCTGTTTACGGCAGACGAACTGCTTTACGGTAGACGAAAACGTGACTGCTGTTGTTGTGCGTTGTTACCGCGCTGGGAGGACGTTAATGAAACTGCCTTACAATAAACCCACATAAGAAACCAAGAACTCGCCCTCGATCATTCTACAGTTATAACGTGATTGGGCAGGCACGCTGTTTATATTGTGGGAAAGCGGACGTGAAAAAAGGCTGTGCTCACTCAGGTCCGCATGGAGCTGGAGGCGGCGTGGCCTCCAGCTCCGCCTGAATTTCGGGAGATTTTCCGGAGAAAATTTGTCCCGGGAGGTTTTCGGGAGAGGCGCTGAATTTCGGGAGTCTCCCGGAAAATCCGGGAGGGTTGGCAAGTATGAGTAAACAAGGCATTAAAATATGTGCCAGTACGGCAGGTCTGTTGTGATCATAAATTTTTGTCCAGAATATTTTCAGGATCTACCAGGGTGGTCCCAAAGGTCGACTGGTCAATTGCGATCGGCAGGTAGCCTGTAGTTGGACTGATTTATTGCAATAAAAATGTTATTTTACTTCTTCTATACTTTCACAAGTCAGGCTAATGGAGGATCAGATGCAGTCCTCAGAACTGGTTTGGCAAATCAAGACCCATATGACAAGCAAAGTTGAGTGTTTGTGAGGACAGTTGGTCACAATCATTTGGCGCCAAGAACAAGGCAGGCGCACGGAAAGTAAAAAAGTGGTTTTCTTTCGCTTTACTGGGACGAATAGGAAGAATAAATAAAGTACTGCTCAGCACTACATGGTCATCTGGTGTGTGTGGGAAGTATTTTACCTGGAAAGCGTCTTGGACCTGGCCAGAGCCTTGCTGATGACCAAAGCGGGGGCGGACTGGCGTCGAACACTTTGGGACTTCATCCGCTAAAAGAGACAGCATGAAGGTTGCTTGAGAACTTGGTTCGGAGACGGGAATGTCGCATGTTCAAGACCCGACAAGCCGTAGTGGTTTTAACAAGTTAAGTCAGAGGTATTCTTCCTGTCAGTCACACCCCAGTGACCTGGACAGATGTGGCCGTGACAGTGACCCGCTGGAAAAGGTTTGTCAAAAGTTAGCAAAAAAAAAAGGAAAGTAGTTATGATGTTATTTTTAAGATAATGGTGATCAATGAAGACAATAAACTGCTGAACTGCGAATACACGTTGAACCCCTTTAATGGCAAACTACCACTTTTTTTCCATCATTTTATCATATAAAATATTTTTTCCAAAAATCCTCCTTGCAAAAGTTGCCTTGTATTTACAATCGTCTTATGTTCAGGTCAATAATAGCATAGTATACAAATGAGTTATGTGTACAGTCGTCCCTTGCCACAACGCACCTCAAATATTGTGGCTTTACTACATGGTTAATTATTTATTTGTGTTTAAAAAGCATATTTTTGGCTTAAATAAAAAAACTATGCTAACAACAACACGGCCGCTAATCTTGGCGCTATCATTACCGCGACAATCAAGTTGTGGCAGAACAAATATTTGATTCACTTCATCTTCAACTCCTGCCTCATCAATAAAACATCTCCACTTTGGTGAGACTTTGACGTGAGCAACAGCGGAAGGTGGCTGGACTCGATGCGCAACTTATTGCTAACAAAACCGCCATCAGCGCTCGTCTGGGCAATGCTAAGTGGAGATGAAGTTTTCAAAGGGACCGTAGTCAGACCAATGTGGTCTGTAAATGATGCAAGGCGCTCGTCCCCACCAAGACCGCTATTACCACACCACCTTAGCCGCGCTCACCCTTTAGAGCACAGCCGTAACTTTCTGGCACTAAACTTAGACAAACTTTATTGATCCACAAGGGATATTGTTCCACACATTAGCTCAGTTTCAAAGGATGGAAAGGGTAAGGATGGAAAGGATAATGCAGGTATTAAGTAGACTAAAAATGTACCATAGTAGCAATATAACATATATGTAATATATACATGTTATATATATACAGTATATAATATATACTGATATATTGTATTATTATTAAATATATGTTTGTATAATATATACAATATATAACAAATACCAATTACCATGTACAATATTACAGTATATGTAACAGCTGCAGCAAAAAAAAAAAAAAAAAAGGCCAGCATAAAATAGAAAGTAGATCCAGCAGAAAATATACATTATAAACAAAGAGAGGTAGCTAACATAGAAGCGGTCAGGTAATAGATATCAGACAGATATCTCTATGTTTACGTTTTCACACCGTACACTATTTTCTTACACTTTATTAAGCATTTCTTACATATTCCTTATTTTTGCACCTTCATTTTAAGATCTTATTGTTAAGTGTTCAATGTGATTTTATAATTGTATTTACAGTGATTGTTTCCATTATGTTGACATTTCCTTTCTGCCTTGATAGCTGAGGGATTATAATCAAAGGAAGTAACATTTTAAATAAAAATGCTTACATTTTATAAATGTTTCTGCTGGTTCTTACTTTTGATAGGTCATGAAAATATCACTAATTATCAATATCGACTGATATAAAACACTTATATTGTTAAACAGTTTTCAGACACACTGTACATCGCCCAGCCCTACCATAAACACACTTCCACGTTACAAAATGAACTAGTAACCCGGTTTTACCTCAGTGCATTGTTCCCAAATCCTGAATAAATAGGCCACCTTGTGCATATTTCCCCACGGGTATCATAAAGTCACATTTTAGAGAATTGCAGTTGGGTTTAAACGTGGCAGGCTTGGCGTCCCATTTTCGCCCCATTTCACCAGTAGGAGTCACCCCAGCTTGACCCTTGGTCCCCGCAACGTCACAAAAGTATTATTTTGGCCAGTTGTCACTCAATAATCACGAGAGCATAAACAGCCTAATTAGAATAAGTCAAACGTGTCGGCAGCCATTCTGATCCGTCTGGACTGATCCCAGTAAGCCGTTTGTCTGGGCTACCTGTGTGTGACTCACGTCCACGCATTTCAAAGACTTTACGCAGCACTCCATGCAAAGTGGCGGATTAGACCCTCTGTCAAGTTGAGTAATTTGTCATTGACTAATATGAAGCATGCAAACACAAACAGCAGTCATGAATGTCGACTATTGGGACAGACGGCAGCATTATTGACATGTCGTTCAGCAAAGAAGTTTGTAACATGAGGATTACACTAAAACAGGGTGTCCAAAGTGCGGCCTAGGGGCCATTTGCGCCCCACAGCTAATGCTTTAACGGCTCGTGGCACATTCTAAAAATATTGTTTAAAAAATGTGGAAAAAAAGAGAAAAACAGGTGAAATCTAATACCAACAAAGTTGCAATGTTGACTCTAATAACGCAAAGCTGCTATGCAGGCTGTGTTCTTCTTTACAACTCACTGCTTAAAAATAATAATAAATAACATCTATGTTGTTTTGAATGACTGACCTAGTCAAAACTCCAGTTACTTTACATCAAATATCCCACTTTGAATTATTTTTGGGGGAAGATATTGCATATATAAAAAAATATATATATTTTACAAAAAGGTCATGAAACAAACAAATTACAACAACAAAAAAAAAATAACCAAAAATAATAAAAACGTATAATCAACAGATTGATCTGAGGTTGATCTAGAGCAGGGGTGTCAAACTCATTTTATCTCAGGGGCCGTATGGAGAAAAATCTATTTCCATGTGGGCCGGACGGGTAAAATCATGGCATAATAAAATACAACTACGACAACTTCAAATTGTTTTCTTTGTTTTACTTCGGCCCAAAATGACATGTACATTCTGAAAATGTACATGTCACAAAGAATCCTCTTGACAAAACACTTCAAGTTTGTTAAAAATTCTGAGGAAAAAATTTGTGTTTCAAAAACACCATGAAGAACACAATGAATTTAGACTTAATCTCAGTGTATCTACAGAGCAATTAAACTTTAAGTCACAGTCTATTTGTATTGAACAAAAAGCATAATAAAGCATAAATAAAAACTACTATCAACTACCTTATTTGTCATTTCCACATTTTAATCCTGTGCTAATCCAACAAACCATACAAACTGAGGTAGAAATTCAATAGGGTTGAGTTATTCCCTGTCTTCTGGCATCACTGTGTATTGATAGAATAATAAAAGCTGTGCAATGTGTGAACGATTTCAACAAGCCAAAAATAAAAACTTAAAAGACTGACAGTATTGCAGTAAATCTTGAATTGTTCACTTTCTTTCAATTTAAAAATGTTTAAAATTTGTTTTACATTAGGTCGAGGGGGAGGAGTGGCAGCCCCGCTTTATCGTGTACCTCTTGCTTGGTATACTTGCTCGCCCCCGGTATAAACTATTTGCTTGCCTAACAGAATTTCTATTGCGAAATCCAGTGGAAACATTTAGAACAGCAGTTTCTTTAATTTAAAAATGCAGCTCAATTTTACGCAAAGCAAACTCATCTCATGGGCTGCATGTTTGACATTGTTGATCTAGAGACTTAAGTGACTTATTTTGTAACAATTTTATGAGTGGGGCCTTTTTGGATCCCCAAGAGTTTGATTTGGATTTTTTTTTTTTAAACTGTCATTGCTCAAAAAATAATAATGAAATAAAATCTATGGTGGTATGAATATCATAACTGATTTAATTACTTGTGAGAAGAACTAATGTATTTAGAACACGTTGCTGTAAGCTGTGAAAATCTAAAACATTTTTGAGAACAGGAATGTGTTAGTAATTGCTATGAAGTGAAAAAGGGGCAGGATTAGATGAGCCTTGCTTCTTCCTACTCCTTTTTGGACATGTTGTAAAGAAAATGTGTCAAATATGTGATATATCATATTGATACTGTATACATGTTCCAAATACATTTCAACCAACCAACCAATTACTGACCTGTTGAAGGCTCCAATGACTTCACATCAAATGGTCCAGTTTGACATTTTTGGGGTGAAAAAGATTGCATATTTGATGTTTTTGCCAAAAAACAGGGTGTTTTTTTTACCAAAAAAACCATAAAACATAACTTCTTTTTTGTACTTTATTTATATTGACAGGGACTTGAGGTTGACAAAAATAATAATCTATGACTTATTTTTTAAATTTTTATGACTGAGATCCTTCCGGGACCAAACTTAAAGAGAGCCCTAAAATAATATATATATTGTATTGGTTTTGAAAATGACAAATATCAAAATGGCCCCCGCATGCTTTGATTTTTCAGTGGAAAACGTTTGGACACCCCTAAATAATAATAGCAATATGGTGGTGTTGATCACACATCTTAACAATAAAAAAAGTGATTTAGGACAAAAAATCACAATATGCAACAAAATACAACTTTGAAAAAATGAACTATACCCGTCTGTTGTCGCTGTTTTCTGCGGCCCGGCTCAGTCTGTCCTGTTGATGCTGAGGAGACATGTTGTCCATCCGGCCTCCAGACACCAGCTCAGTGTCCAGCTGCCCTCAAACCAACTAATCCCATTAATGAGATCCGGGAGAATGCACACGTGTTGAAACTAGTAACTTTTCAGTTCACGCCTGTCGAGGACTGAGATTTGTAAATGGTTCAAGCGAATCGGCATCAGCGGGGAAAGTGTCAGTGCAAGCACACGCCTCTTGTGTGGATTAGCAGTTTTTGTGCCACCTCTTAATGCATCTACGCTCGGCGCAGAGGCGGCGCCAGAACGCAGGCGAGGAAAAGTTGGCTCTATTTTTAGAACCTATGTTAACTTGTTGGAACACACAAACAAGAGCGAGGATTGCTACGTCATCAAAAGACAGATTATCTAAATTTGACATTAAACAATCAGTTAGTCAGCATTTGGAATCATGTCAGTTTGTGAACGTTTTTCTGGATTTATGATCTTTACTAAGAGAACACCTGTCATTTTCCGCACTTTACAGGCTAAAGAGCCCAGTATTTAAGCCACACCTAGTATATTTTTGAAAAAAAATTTTTTTTTACATATAATAGCCGCACCTAACCTGTAACACGTCAGTAAAGCAGCTGATGAAACAAAACAGAAGTCATCGTCATGGACCCACTAGCTGCGGAAGCTAGCTCTCCAATCAGCTAAACAGACTCAATAACTCCACTATGACGTTTAGGTGAATTTACTGAGGAATTTATGGAACTGAAACAATACAAAAAGAATGCCGTTGTAAGTTAATAACACTAAAACAGGCACTTGTAAACGTGTTAGCATATTAGCTAATGCTAACGACGCTAGCTCGATTACATTACAATAGAGCGTACAAATATGCATGAAAACATTCCTACAGACATCACACATGAGACTGTTTAGTAAGTATAAATAGTTTTAGTTATATTGTTAAACCTACAAACGTTGTTTGGAGTGATGAACGAAGAATCCATACGAGTAGAAATGCTGTAGACAAATAGTAGACGAAACAGGACATATTTCCGGTTCAAGGCGCAAAACAGGAAATACATTTTCAACACAAATCACCTGCAGTGAGCAAATTAACCCGAAAGATGGCGACATAGCACAAACATTAACACACCTTTTCAGTGTCTCTGTCAGTGTTTCATGAAAACGTATACAAAACATTATGGCCGTTAGCAAAGACAAAAACATAAATTAGCCGCACAGTTTTATAAGCTGCAGTGTTCCAAGCATAGGGGAAAAAAAGGGCTTATAGTCCAAAAAATACGGTAGGAAAAAAAAAAGCTGTGTTTGATGAGTTTTGAATGCAACACTTCTATCCACTTTATTCACGTTATTGCCCCCAAAATCGATTGTGCTCCAGGAGAAAAACCGAAGTGGGCCATAAACTGGGCTAAAGCCAAACCAGGCCAAAAAGTGTTCCTTCCCCAATTTGGCCACAATCAGCTCGGTTAAAAGTGGATCACTAGAATGATTACTTTCCCTCATGTTGATAATGAGCAGCCTTGGGCGCGGCAGAGAAAAGGAACAACACACTTTTGTGACGATCCACTCACAATGGATTGTTATGATTTACTCAGTGTGTCTGCAAACCTAACTTGGGGGCCGTTTGGTAATATCAAGTGAAGTGGTGCCTTCAAAATGTGTGCACGTGCGTGTGTGTGTGTGTGTGTGTGTGTGTGTGTGTGTGTGTGAATGAGTGTGAGTGTATGTGTGTACCTGCTTGTGGAAAACATCACTGGAGGAAGTCAAGTAAAGCCCTGTGAGAGACGAGAAAGAAAATACATGTCAAGCAACAAGATGCTTTTTCATATTATGAGGTTACTATTATGAAAATGTCAATTATAATAATTAGTCGTTTAGATTAATCGTTTTAATTAACAGGGGGACCGCAGAGGTGCGACAGGGTGGTCGTGAAATTGTTTTTTTATATTTCACATGCAATTTCTCCACAAAAGTAAATGTCTGGGTTTCTAGAATGGAAGTGACATGGCCAGCCTGCCCTCCGTACCTTTGAAATAAAAACATGAATTAATCAATCTACTATTTCATTATAATCATCTTGGCATTTATGATAGCTAGCTATTAGCGCTCAAGTTGCAAACTAGCGATTAGAGGCGCACCAGTTGCCAGCTAGCGATTAGCGGCGCCCCAGTTGCCAGCTAGCGATTATCGGGTCTAGTTGTCGGCTAGCGATTAGCACACTAGTTACTAGCTGGCGATTAACGCGCTAGTTGCCACTTAGCAACCAGCAACCCTAGTTGCCAGTTAGAGATTAGCACATTAGTGGCCAGCTAACGATTAGCGCACCCATTGTCAGTTAGAAATTAGCAGCCCTCGTTTCCTGCTGCACTAGTGGCCACCTAGCGCCCCTAGTTGCCAGCTAGCGATTAACTCAGTAGTTGCCAGCTAGTGATTAGCGGCTGTAGTTACCTGCTATCGATTTAGTTGCCAGCTTAGTGATTAGCGGCCCTAATTGCCAGCTAGTAATTAGTGCACTGGTTGACACCTAGCATTCAGCGACCCTATTTGCCAGTTAGGAGTTAGCGCACCGGTTGCCAGTTAGCAATTAGCACACTAGTTGCCAGCTATAGATTTAGTTGTCTGCTAGCGATTGGCAGCGCTATACTTAACTATTTGAGTATTTCAAGTGTTGCACAATAGGTACCTTTCGGACCAGTTTAATTTAAAACACAATTTTATACAAGATATTTGAGAAGATATAATCCAGAAATAAAAACATGAAATAAGGACAAACATGTGGACAGAAAGGACTAAATGAGTACAAAACAATGCCAGCTTTACTGCCAAAGGTGAAATAACTTAAAACATGTTTCGTATTCTTGTTTAGGCCCAGGAGCCTCAGTTTGGGCCTCCTGGGCCTGAAAAACGTAGAAATAATAGTGGGTAGTAGTAGTTGAATAGAAAAAATAATACAAATAAATGTCAGTATCTGTCTCTATTAGACGTTTGTGACCGTGACAAGTGCACAAGTACGCCTTTAATGCTATTGTTCAAAAGACCCGCGAATGTTGTGTCCCGCCCTCTTCAAACTATTGAAGATACGCCCCTCGTATACACACGTACAGAGAAAAAGGACGACGCCAAGTGATTTCGGAGTCATTTATGGCAACGGAGAGTCACGTGTGTACCAGACAGCCAATCAACGGAGAGTCACGTGTGTACCAGATAGCCAATCAAACCCCACAAAATGTGTTACAGCGTTTAATTTGGTATTGTTACAAATATAGACATTTGTTAAATATGTTGTAATAAACCACGACTGGTAGCACATGCTAGCCGTTGTTGGTGTTATTTGTTTGTTAAAAAAAAATATATATATATATATATTTTGAGGCGGCAATTGTAAATCAGAATCTACATTAAAGAGAGCCGGATCTTGATGAGCCGTTTCTTTTAAGGAGCCGTTCAAAAGACTCGCTCTCCAAAATGTAGTTTTGTATAACTGATTTTTTTTCCCAAGGAAACTATTACTAACCCTATGAATGTAGATTAGAATAATTCAATTTAAACACATATTATTCTACTGGTGGGAATTATTCTGAAATATTGGCTATCATTTTATTTTTTGCTGTTTCCATTGTAAACATTCCATAAGGCGTCACCGCCATATTTCCATGCTTTGGCAGTGACATCAACCCTCACCTAAAAAAAATGTGTATCATGTAAACAATATAGAAAAAAATACACAAGTAGTAAATAAGAAAAAAATGCATTAATGTATATAAAAAGTATAAATAAAACTACAATAAATATTAGGACATGATACAAATGTGATAACAATTCCTTAGAATAATGAACCTGAAAAGTGAATCCAAAATATGAATAAAATAAAATACAAATAACAATTATTTTAAAAATACACATAAAAAAGTTAATCCCAATGCTGTTTCCTTTGACTCTGACTTATTTTCTAGTCCAGTTTGCAGTTGGGTGCTACAGTGTGTGCAGAACAGACAATTGGTGACACTAAATTTGCATGTGCATAAAAAACATCTTTCGAACGAAAATCTGTTCTCGTTCACTTCAAAAACACTCGATTCGTTTGCGAACGTCACATCTCTAATCTACTTTTGGAAAATGAGGTCAACGCAGTAAGAAACACTCATCTAATACGGTGCACGTTTGAAAGCGCTGAAACACATCTTACAAAACATTTGATTGTTTTGACAAAAGAAACATGCTCAAGCAACAAATGTGTTAAATTCATAATTAAAGGTGTAAAAAGCCAGACGACATCCAACTGTAACAGGATTAAACGTGACAAACGAGTATTGTTGCTGCTTGCCTATACAACCAAAAAAAGTGTCCCTTTGATGAGCTTGTAAGATACGTAGCTAACGCCACATGGACACATCACGCTCAATGCAGAGACAGTTTATTGTAGAAGAACAATGTGGCTTGGACTAGTTTTAAAAGCCTGACGTGGTAGACTGAAATGCACAAAAAAGTAGACTATGCAGAGCATAGCAGTAACTAAGAAATAAAGCAAAAAAATAAAAAATAAAATTAAAAAAAATAAAAATAAAATAAAGCAATCAGCACACATTTCAGGGAAAAGTAGATTAACATGAAGACTATTTGAGGTCAGTACCGCCGTCGCTTGTTATTTGGTCCATCAAACACTCCTTCTACAGGACTTCCCTGTCCAAATCCTGGTGCTGGCCCAGCAGGAGGGCCCGTTGGTGCCGACTGCTGTTGCTGCTGCTGCTGCTGCTGCTGTTGCTGCTGCTGCTGCTTCGGTGACTCTACTTCTGCTCGCCCTGTTAGCAATCCAGCCGGTGGATATCTATCTCCTCGCTACAGTGTCGCGGCCGGGATCCACAATGTGAACACGGCAGCAAATAAGGGCGTGAGTCCAGTAACCAGGAAAGGGACACAAGTTTGAAATGTGTCCGTTCAAAGTTGTTTTGATCGTGTCGAGTCATCCCCATGATTAGCACACAAACGTTGGTGGAGAAATGAAAGACAAGAGAAACAAACCATTAGTTTCTTTTAGATGAGGAGTGTCCAAAGTTTGGCCTCCAGTCGCACTTTCTAAAAATACTAATAAAACAAACAAAAAGCATGAAAAAGTGGAATAAAAAGGGCAGGTGAAATGTACGGAGAAAAAGTTGCAATGTTGACTCTGATAACACAAAGCTGCCATGCAATCTGTTTTTTTCCTTTAAAGCGGCCATTGCTCCAAAAATAATAATGAATCAAAATCTATGTTGTTATGAATTATTATTGACCTATTCAAGGCTCCAATTGCTTCACATCAAATATTACAGTTTGAAATGTTTATTGTAAATGATTGCCTATTTTGCATGTTTGCCATATTAAAACCTAATTAAATTAAAATAAAATTAATAAAACGCAAATCTGATTTATAGCGTTGAAAGTTAAAAAATAAAAATAAAATGATGACTTTACACTTTTATGAGCAGGGCCCTTTTGGAGCCTCGATAATTTTTGTGCGTTTTTTTTTTTTTACTTTAAACTCATTATTAAAAAAATAAAATAAATGTAAGTCAATGTTGTTATAAATTATTGACCTATTTAAGGCTCCAATTTCTCCACAACAAATAAATGGGTTATACTTGTATAGCGCTTTTCTACCTTCAAGGTACTCAAAGCGCTTTGACACTATTTCCACATTCACACACACACACTTTCACACAATGATGGCGGGAGCTGCCATGCAAGGCCATAACCACGACCCATCAGGAGCAAGGGTGAAGTGTCTTGCTCAAGGACACAACGGACGTGACGAGGTTGGTGGAAGGTGGGGATTGAACCAGGAACCCTCAGGTTGCTGGCACGGCCACTCTCCCAACCGCACCACGCCGTCCCCTTTTATTACACTTTGACATTGGATCGGTTCGCAGCCGAGTGTGAAACGACTGGGATGGGAATCAGCACCTCCAAGTCCGAGTCCATGGTTCTCGCCCGGAAAAGGGTGGAGTGCCATCTCCGGGTTGTGGAGGAGACCCTGCCCGAAGTGGAGGAGTTCAAGTACCTCGGAGTCTTGTTCACGAGTGGGGGAAGAGTGGATCGTGAGATCGACAGGCGGATCGGTGCGGCGTCTTCAGTAATACGGACGCTGTATCGATCCGTTGTGGTGAAGAAGGAGCTGAGCCAGAAGGCAAAGCTCTCAATTTACCGGTCGATCTACGTTCCCATCCTCACCTATGGTCATGACCGAAAGGACAAGATCACGGGTACAAGCGGCCGAAATGAGTTTCCTTCGCCGGGTGGCAGGGCTCTCCCTTAGAGATAGGGTGAGAAGCTCTGTCATCCGAGGGCATCTCAAAGTAAAGCCGCTGCTCCTCCACATCGAGAGGAGCCAGATGAGGTGGTTCGGGCATCTGGTCAGGATGCCAGCCGATCGCCTCCCTAGGGAGGTGTTTAGGGCACGTCCGACCGGTAGGAGGCCACGGGGAAGACCCAGGACACGTTGAGAAGACTATGTCTCCCGGCTGGCCTGGGAACGCCTCGGGATCCCCCGGGAAGAGCTGGACAAAGTAGCTGGGGAGAGGGAAGTCTGGGCTTCCCTGCTTAGGCTGCTACCCCCGCGACCCGATCTCGGATAAGCGGAAGAAAATGGATGGATGGATGGACATTTTTTGGGGGGGAAAACAAAGTTTTCTTGAACAAAAAGTGCATAAAATCGACAGATAGACCTTAAGTTAATCTAAAGATTTAAGTGTTGAATAAAAAAATATATAGTGTATATGACTTGAGGGGATCCCTAAAGGTAAAAAAATATATACAGTATATATATAAAATATCAAAATGTTTTAGAGAAAAATATATATATTTCTCACAAATTAATTGATCAGTTTCAGTTTTACTTTCAACTATCAAAATCTAAATCAAAAAACAAATCCGTAATATCTGAGTATTAATGCATGCCTAAAAGCAAAGATTTAGTTGTTTTGTCAGATACGTTACCATGTTGCCATTTTCAGACATCAACATTGAGGCCATATTTGCAGCGGTTCCCTCGGGGCCAACGGCTGTGCTCCTTCCGCTCATGCTCATCATTTGACCCTGGTTAGGGTTGGACACAGCTGGGGTCTGATTGTAGCCATCTACACACAACACAACACAGCATTGGTTGGGTAGGTCAGGGTCATGTGACCTCTTTGAGTTGGTCAATTGACAGTGTCCTTCAAAAGAGTGGTTAGTGTTTTATTACTCCCCTTATTTCAATTTTCCATCACGTTAACTTGCAGGCACTCGTAGGTACTTTGTTTATATATATTGATCTCTGCACGCGGCACTGCCGTCAAGTGCCCAAGAAAAACCAAGAACACACTTTTGCCCTTCAAAATAAATTCTGCCTATTATTCACAAGGACTCATGTCTTTTCGTAAAAACACGCTAGTAAGAGATGGCTAACGACGTAGCTAATAGGATGTATAAAGTCCTTTTAAAAATCTGCCAACAATACTCCATTTACATGCGACCTGTGTAATAACCAAGTCCTAGCGTCATTGTTATTAAAAGAGCTAATGTCGAGCAACCACTTTTAGTAACATGGCAGAGGTAACTGCTGCATCGCCTCTGCGAGATTATAAATCATGCCTCCCACTTAGGCGAAGAAGTTGGTCACACACACACACACACACACTAGGGCTGCAACAACTAATCGATTAAATCGATTAAAATCGATTATAAAAATAGTTGGCGATTAATTTAGTCATCGATTCGTTGGATCTATGCTATGCGCAGAGGCAATTCTTTTATTTAAAAAAAATATATAAACCGTATTTTTCGAACTATAAGTCGCAGTTTTTTTTGATAGTTTGGCCGGGCTCCAGTGCGACTTATACTGTATATGTTTTTTCATTCTTCATTATGCATTTTCGGCAGGTGCGACTAATGCTCCGGTGCGACTTATACTCCGAAAAATACGGTGTGTGTGTATATATATATATATTTTTTTTAAAATAAACCTTTATTTATTTATAAACTGCAACATGTACAAACAGCTGAGAAACAATACGGTAATCAAAATAAGTATGGTGCCAGTATGCTGTTTTGTTTCAATAAAATACTGGAAAGGATAGAAATGTAGTTTGTCTCTTTTATCCGATTATTAATCGAAGTAATAATCGACAGATTAATCGATTATCAAATTAATCGTTAGTTGCAGCCCTAACACACACATATGCATACATACATCAATCAATCAATCAATCAATGTTTATTTATATAGCCCTAAATCACAAGTGTCTCAAAGGGCTGCACAAGCCACAACGACATCCTCGGTACAGAGCCCACATAAGGGCAAGGAAAAACTCACCCCAGTGGGACGTCGATGTGAATGACTATGAGAAACCTTGGAGAGGACCGCATATGTGGGTAACCCCCCCCTCTAGGGAGACCGAATGCAATGGATGTCGAGTGGGTCTAACATAATATTGTGAGAGTACAGTCCATAGTGGATGCAGCATAACAGTAAGAGTCCAGTCCACAGTGGGGTCAGCAGGAAACCATCTCGAGCGGAGACGGGTCAGCAGCGCAGAGATGTTCCCAACCGATATACAGGCGAGCGGTCCACCCCGGGTCCCAACCCCGGACAGCCAGCACCCCATACATGGCCACCGGACCTGTGTGTCTCCCCTTCCACAAGCGGTAGGGGGGAGCAGAGGAGAAAAGAAAAGAAGCGGCAGATCAACTGGTCTAAAAAAGAGGGGGCTATTCAAAGGCTAGAGTATACAAATGAGTTTTGAGATGGGACTTAAATGCTTCTACTGAGGTAGCATCTCTAACTGTTACCGGGAGGGCATTCCATAGTACTGGAGCCTGAATAGAAAACGCTCTACAGCCCGCAGCCTTTTTTTGGGCTCTGGGAATCACTAATAAGCCGGAGTTCTTTGAACGCAGATTTCTTGCCGGGACATATGGTACAATACAATCGGCAAGATAGGATGGAGCTAGACCGTGTAGTATTTTATACGTAAGTAGTAAAACCTTAAAGTCGCATCTTAAGTGCACAGGAAGCCAGTGCAGGTGAGCCAGTATAGGCGTAATATGATCAAACTTTCTTGTTCTTGTCAAAAGTCTAGCAGCCGCATTTTGTACCAACTGTAATCTTTTAATGCTAGACATAGGGAGACCCGAAAATAATACGTTACAGTAATCGAGACGAGACGTATCGAACGCATGAATAATGATCTCAGTGTCGCTAGTGGACAAAATGGAACGAATTTTAGCGATATTACGGAGATGAAAGAAGGACGTTTTAGTAACACTCTTAATGTGTGACTCAAACGAGAGAGTTGGGTCGAAGATAATACCCAGATTCTTTACTGAGTCGCTTTGTGTAATTGTTTGGTTGTCAAATGTTAAGGTGGTATTATCAAATAAATGTCGGTGTTTAGCAGGACCGATAATCAGCATTTCCGTTTTCTTAGTGTTGAGTTGCAAGAAGTTAGCGGACATCCATTGTTTAATTTCATTAAGACACGCCTCCATCTGACTACAATCTGGCGTGTTGGTCAGCTTTAGGGGCATGTAGAGTTGGGTGTCATCAGCATAACAATAAAAGCTAACACCGTATTTGCGTATGATGTCGCCTAGCGGCAGCATGTAATTACTGAAGAGTGCAGGGCCAAGAACCGAACCCTGGGGGACTCCGCACGTTACCTTAACATAGTCCGAGGTCACATTGTTATGGGAGACGCACTGCATCCTGTCAGTAAGATAAGAGTTAAACCACGACAAGGCCAAGTCTGACATACCAATACGTGTTTTGATACGCTCTAATAAAATGTTATGATCGACGGTATCGAAAGCAGCGCTAAGATCAAGAAGCAGCAACATAGATGACGCATCAGAATCCATCGTTAGCAGTAGATCATTAGTCATTTTTGCGAGGGCTGTCTCCGTAGAGTGATTTGCCCTGAAACCGGATTGAAAAGGTTCACAGAGATTGTTAGACACTAAGTGTTCATTTAGCTGCTGTGCGACAATTTTTTCGAGGATTTTCGAGATAAACGGAAGGTGGGACACCGGCCGGTAGTTTACCATGAGGTCAGGATCAAGGTTAGGTCTTTTGAGCAGAGGATGAATAACCGCTTTCTTGAATGCTAGTGGAACAGTGCCAGAGGAAAGTGATAAGTTTATAATATTTAGCACTGATGGACCTAATAATACAAAAAGCTCCTTGATAAGTTTCCCAGGAAATGGGTCAAGTAAACATGTTGTTTGTTTTGTCCCCTTAACACATCTTAACAATTCCTCTAATGTTATTTCATCAAAGAGAGAGAAACTATTTTGGAGGGCGGTATCCGTCGTAGATACAGTCGTATCTGTGTTAATAGAACCCAGTTGTAGCTGTGATGCATTGTCTTTAATCTCCTTTCTAATGAGTTCAATTTTCTTATTAAAGAAATTCATAAAATCATCTGCTGAGTGGGTGGAGCTACTGGGAGGAGTCCCTTGTTGGGTTAGCGATGCTACTGTACTAAACAAAAATTTAGGATCATTTTTGTTGAGGTGGATGAGATTTGAGTAATATTTAGCTTTAGCTAAGGTAAGTATGTGTTTATAAGTTATTAAACTATCACTCCATGCTTGATAGAAAACCTCAAGTTTAGTAGCACGCCATTTGCGTTCCAGCTTTCTACACGATAATTTATGGGCTCTAGTTTCTTCTGTAAACCATGGGGTGCGCCTTTTAGGGGCTCTTTTTAGCTTTAGCGGTGCTATACTATCAATGGTGTCGTGTAGGGCGTCGTTAAAGTTGTTAGTGAGGTTATCAATACAGCCGACATACATATATCCACATATAAAGACATACATATATCTACATATGTATATGTATATCCATATATCTACATACATACATACATACATATGTATACACATACATATATACATTTACACACAGACATACATATACATATATATATACACATACATATATACACGTTTACACAGACACAGACGCACATACAGTATACATATATATATATATATACATATATATATATATATATATATATATATATATATATGTATATATATATATATATATATATATATATATTTATATATATATATACACACACACACACACACACACACACACACACACACACACACACACACACACACACACACACACACACACACACACACACACACAATCGTGGTCAAAAGTTTACATGCACTTGTAAAGAACATAATGTCATGGCGATCTTGAGTTTCCAATAATTTCTACAACTCTTATTTTTTGTGATAGAGTGATTGGAGCACATACTCGTTTGTCACAAAAAACATTCATGAAGTTTGGTTCTTTTATGAATTTATTATGGGTTTACTGAAAATGTGACCAAATCTGCTGGGTCAAAAGTATACATACAGCAATGTTAATATTTGGTTGCATGTCACTTGGCAAGTTTCACTGCAATGAGGCGCTTTTGGTAGCCATCCACAAGCTTCTGGCAAGCTTCTGGTTGAATTTTTGACCACTCCGCTTGACAAAATTGGTGCAGTTCAGCTAAATTTGTTGGTTTTTTGACATGGACTTGTTTCTTCAGCATTGTCCACATGTTTAAGTCAGGACTTTGGGAAGGCCATTCTAAAATCTTAATTCTAGCCTGATTTAGCCATTCCTTTACCAATTTTGACGTGTGTTTGGGGTCATTGTCCTGTTGGAACACCCAACTGCGCCCAAGATGATATTAGGTTGTCCTGAAGAATTTTTTCATTGTCCCATTTACTCTCTGTAAAGCACCAGTTGCATTGGCAGCAAAAGAGGCCCAGAGCATAATACTACCACCACCATGCTTGACGGTAGGATGGTGTTCCTGGGATTAAAGGCCTCACCTTTTCTCCTCCCAACATATTGCTGGGTATTGTGGCCAAACAGCTACATTTTTGTTTCATCTGATATCACATGGACAAAAATAGGACCTTCTGGAGGAAAGTTCTGTGGTCAGATGAAACAAAAATTGAGCTGTATACTTTTGACCCAGCAGATTTGGTCACATTTTCAGTAGACCCATAATAAATTAATAAAAGAACCAAACTTCATAAATGTTTTTTGTGACCATCAAGTATGTGCTCCAATCACTCTATCACAAAAAAAATAAGAGTTGTAGAAATGATTGGAAACTCAAGACAGCCATGACTGTGTGTGTGTGTGTGTGTGTATGTATATATATATATATATATATATATGTGTGTGTATATATATATATATATATATATATATATACGGTATACATAAACAAACACTTGAGGAGGTCATTCACTTATCATCATCCACTATTTCTTGCATCAAGCGCTGTTTACACAATCACTGCCATACCTGCCATGGTCATAGCTCCACGAGGGCCCAGATCACCCACTCTCATTTCCTGTTCTCTCTGAAAGAAGTGAAAAAGAGCGCTTTAATTTGCTGAATTTGAAGTGGACAGAGCCACTGAAACAACACTCACACGTATTACTTTGCATGGAATTGACAACAGTATTGATTGGTAACTTTTAGAAAACCCATTCAATTGTTTCATTAGAATAATCAGACATCCTCTAAATTGAATTGTGTGTGCATCATATCTAGTAAAATGAAACGTTATGTATTGTCAATGAGTGCTTCAAGATGAAAGATGTTTTGCTAATAATGACAGATTGTTTGAACAGAAATAAAGCAAAATGTACAATGATGCACCCACTGAGATTGCTGCACTTACTGTATGTTGTGTGCATTGTCACCATGTAAATACTAAAAATGCAACTCCTCATTGCACATACCTTGCTGCTAAATGTTACGTGCACACAGACGTGTTTAACACTTAAGGCCCTTTTCCACCGCAGAAACTTTTTCAGGAACTTCCCATATACCCGGATAAATAAAGGTTCCTCTCTGTTTCACACCAAAAAACTGCCCGGGTAGATTTAGTTCTACAGGAGCTATTTTTAGTTCCTGCAAGCGAGGCGGGACTTTGGAAAGGTCCCAGGAACTTTAGAGGGGGCGGTCTGTGTGGTCGATTGCTGATTGGTTGAACACAGTTGGGGCGTTCCTAAAATGTATTTTTCCAACACACAACCGCCATTAAAGTATGTGAGACGATTTGTTCATGTCTCATTTATTGTGTATTTCTATCACAACGTACTTGACAATGGAGTGAAAGAAGAACGAGAGGAACTTTCAACTTGCAGGAACTTTTGTGTGACATTTGAGTGCTGAAACACGCTGATCAGTGGAACAATCTTAGTGTTTTTCCTCAGCCGTATAGAATTTAAACTACCGTTACTTTTTTTTACGTTTTGAAACCTGCGCCTGATGAAATGGTGCGGCTAATTTCTGGATTTTTCATTGCTGATGGGGACAATGCAACTTGTTTAAAAAAAAAAACACACAAGCAAAGACACTGAATAGGTGTGTTATTGCTTGTGCTATGGTGCCATCTTTTAGAGAAGCTTGCAACGTCTAGAGTATTTTGTTTAGTGCTTTCAACCGGAAGTACAAGTGCCGTTCCATCTTCTAGTCGTCCACAGCGTTTCTACTCATACGGAATCTTTATTAATCACTCCAAGCAAAGTTTGTACGTTCAACAATATAACTAAAACTATTTGTACTTACTCAACCGTCCCATGTGTGTCTGTAGGAGTGTTTTCTTGCATATTTGTACTGTATGTGCTATTATAATGTAAGCTAGCGTCGTTAGCATTAACTAATATGCTAACACGTTTACAAGTGTCTGTGTTATTAACTTACAATGGCCATATTTTTGTATTGTTTTAGTTTAACAAATTCCTCAGTAAATTCACCAAAACGTCAGCGTGGAGTTATTGAGTCTGTTTAGCTGATTGGAGAGCTAGCTTCCGCAGCTAGTGGAACGATGACTTCTGTTTTGTTTGATCAGCCATTTTACTGCCGTGTTATAGGCACCGTTTGGAAACAATTAAGGTATGTAAATAATGATAATAAATAAATAAATGATAAATGGGTTATACTTGTATAGCGCTTTTCTACCTTCAAGGTACTCAAAGCGCTTTGACAGTATTTCCACATTCACCCATTCACACACACATTCACACACTGATGGCGGGAGCTGCCATGCAAGGCGCTAACCAGCAGCCATCAGGAGCAAGGGTGAAGTGTCTTGCCCAAGGACACAACGGACGTGACTAGGATGGTAGAAGGTGGGGATTGAACCCCAGTAACCAGCAACCCTCCGATTGCTGGCACAGCTACTCTACCAACTTCGCCACGCCGTTCTTTACACAAAATCTTTCTGTGTAAATAACTTATTTCACAACATATATAACGGTGCGGCTGACATATGGAAAAATATTTTTTCTTCAAAAACTTAGTGGCCGGGCTTTTATAGCGGTGTGCTCTATAGTCCGAAAAATATGATATATGCAGTTTAATGTTTATAATTTTTATTTACAAACTTCATTTCAATACGTGATGCTACGAGAAGTGGACAGACTCTTTCAAACATATTGACAGAGGAATATAAAGTATTCAGCCAGACTTGAAGCGGAGAGCTCAGCTGCTCATTACTCTTAACTTTGTTGGATAAATGTGCAATAAAAGAGGCAGTACACCAGTGGAACGAAGGTAAATCACATCAAATATTCACTTTTTACTTTGTTATATCTTGTAAAAATAGTCACTACGCGCCATTTGTGGTTATTCTCCTCAACCCGAGTGAACAGAATGCTAATGCTAACAAGCTAACGCTGAATCTGATGCATTAATGTTGTCGGCGTGAGATAAACACTGACATTTATTTTCTATATATTGTTATTTACAGATGAAATGGACCATAAGGACTCACCTGACCCTCATGAATTCATCATTTACTGAGAGGACAACTTTCTGTCTGTTGGACAACAGACTTTTTATGAACAATTCGGTACTCTTTGTTTTTAAACCTTATCATTTTGTATGTTATTGGTTTGCACTTCATTTACTTAGACTTTAGTCAAAGAAATGTGATCTAATACTGTCTGTTTATTTACATGTATCAGTGTAAAAACATACT
The DNA here is from genome assembly GCF_033978685.3 of Nerophis lumbriciformis. Classification (NCBI taxonomy): domain Eukaryota; kingdom Metazoa; phylum Chordata; class Actinopteri; order Syngnathiformes; family Syngnathidae; genus Nerophis; species Nerophis lumbriciformis. The sequence goes on along the minus strand of NC_084570.2, from coordinate 21,466,891 downwards.
GAATAACTCCTCCATACGTAACCAGCCTGATTTGTATAAACTACCCTAAACTGTGAAATCCGGTGGAAACACAAACCACACACTTCTACAGGAACTTTTAGTTGCAGAAACTAGAGGTTCCAGGAACTTACAGTTCCTGAACTTTTGGTTAAAAAAGGGCCTTTTGTTTACTTGACTTACTCTGCTGTAAAAAGTTCAGTGGTTGTGCTGAAGAACTATTTCTTATTTGGACTGGATGAAAATGATTGATTCATTGGCTTCAAACAAATAAGATTAACATGTTAAACCATTAACCTCTCTCTTCACTCACATATCTACCTCCCTTTCTCTACTCGTGTACCTTTCTCTTTCACTCTCTCTTCACTCATCTACCTACAGTAGGGAAGGGACTCGTATGGCCCCATTCCTGGGTGGATCTCGCGTGAGAGGAAGAGGGGAGGCGGGGGTTAATAGTTTTGCAATGCAGTCTACTGAAAATAATGGAAGGCGCCACTTAACATAGCAACTGAGGCTGTGGTCAAAGTTGGAATTGCCACAAAACACATTTTAAGATATTCAGCTGCCATCTTGTGGTTCAAGTGGATAGTGCACCCCTCAATTTTATATGAATCTCCTTTCTACTGTACCTACCAACCTCTCACTCATTTAATTCACCTACTTCTCTCGCTCTCTTTTCACTCACGTACCGCTTGCTTTCTGTTCAGTGACCTCTCTCGTCTCCTCACTCACCTCTCTCTTGCTTCCTTCGCTCACTTATAAATCACCCACCTCTTACACACTCAATTTTTCTCTAGTTGCTACAAAATTACAGTAGGTATGCCACTTAATCACCATTTCATAGATTTAATAGAAAATGAATTGGAGATGATTATGTCTTCCTGAAGAGCTTTGACTTTTGAATGTTTGAACGATGTGATTCTTTATTATTGTGCAAAAATGTAAAGTATTTTATTGGGTGTGACAGCATGGCAGTTTCACTCACGTTGTCCTGGTAGCCCGATCTAAAGCCATCTGGTTGCCGTCTCAGATCCTCCTGTTCTCTGTGTCCTCTCACCATTTCTTCCCCCCGTCGCCTTCGCTCCTCCTCATGCCTGCAGGCACATTTGTTAAGTTATGTGTCTGTTTCCTTACTCAGAGAACACACCATTGCTGCACCAGGGAAAGTGCACTTTTTGTGTTCTACGCCATCTACCTAATTTCTATTTGCTTTCGTCTCTGCAGTTCCTGGTTGCGAAGCTCCTCCAGTCTCCTCAACTCCTCCTGACGTCGCATTAGATCTGGGAGAGGGTGACAAAGGGATGAAGGAGGATGCGAGCTTGTAAGAGCACTACGAGCAATCCACTTGGAAGCATGCAGGTAATTATGTGAAGCAGTCTGGATCGATCTTACCGTGCCTCATTAACATGAGTTGATGTTCATGCTTCGCTGACTCGAGCTCAGCCTCCAACTTCGCTTTGGCCTCTTTAATATACTTGGCCACATGATCTCTTTGCTGTTTCTCAATCTCATCAAGAGCTTTCCAGCGAGACGAGAACTCAAAATCAAATGTTCCTGGTTGAGCGAAATGTGGCTTTCGTTCTCGTTCCCTGACGAAAGAGACATTTGGGGTGAGACGACATATTGATATTGCCTTTGCATCGTCCTTCTCACAATACACTATTGATAAATCAGCTTCAGATATGAACACTGGCCAACTGAGCTGCACACAAAAAATGGGTAGAAAAAAATGCTACCTAGTTTCTACACATCGACAAGTGGGGGAAAAAAATACTTAATGAGCGGCATCAGACACGAAAGCTGCCATTTGACACTAGAACTTAAACTACCCCTTTGTTAGCATGACGGTCGACACGCACTCATTCACTCTCTGCAACGGCCAACGAACCTCACAAGCCAGAGCAAGTTGGCACTGCTGCCCTGCAAGGCAACTGTCTGACATTTATATCGGCTTGCAAGAGATGCTGTCCCATTGAATATATGACTTGTATTATTAACACGCGTAAATGTATTGCCAAGTAAACACAGTGTTTACCAAACATTCATTTAACTTGAGCGACCCACCACAATTACATTTGGACCGCAAAAAACAATCTGCTGTGTTTGACCCAGCTCACAAAACACATTATGGAAGGACTGTCAGTTCAACTCCACCCGGTAGAGCATCGTGACTCTGCTTCTTAATACCTAGCTGACTTGGTTGTGCATCATCAACACCCTGATACAGAGCAGACATTAAATGACATGTACAATCTTTGACGTCAGCGCACACTGACACGGAGCTTAGAAAATTGTGAATCGCCCGATCGTGTTGTAAAACGCACAAACAACCTGTGCCGCTTTTACAGGTCAATACAACCATGCTCTGTTGTTTTAGGGGTACACGATAAATATATAAGGACTTATGATCAGAATCAGAATCAGCATTATTGTCATTACGCAAGGTAACGAGATTGAGGCCATTCCATACAGTGCGATGTGTGCATGCTAGAAAAACAATGTGCAAATATATAAAAATTTAAAAAATGTAGAAGTGCAATGTATATGGTGTGAAAAGAATATATACATGAAAAAACAAAACAAAAACAGGGTGGTTGGTGGAATGGGTTATTGCACCGAAGAGAAGGCAGTTATGAGGGACAATGGGGCAGTCCGTTCAGGATGGTTATGGCCCTGGGGAAGAAGCTGTTCTTAACCTGTTTGTTTTGGTTTTAATGCACCTGTAGCGCTTCCCAGAGGGCAGCAGGTGGAACAGGTCAGAGCCAGGGTGGGTGCTGTCCTTGATGATGGCACTGGCTCTGTTGAGGCAGCGGGAGGTGTAGATGTCCGTCAGAGAGGGGAGAGGGCGGCCGATGATCTTCTGAGCCGTCTTGACCACTCTTTGCAGCCTCTCCCTGTCTGCTGCAGTGCAGCTGCCGTACCATACCGTAATACAGTAGGTCAGCAGGCTCTCGATGGACGAGCGGTAGAAGGTCAGCAGCAGGTCAGGCTTCAGGTTGTACTTCCCGAGGACTCTAAGGAAGTGTAGCCGCTGCTGAGCCTTCTTGATGATTGATGTGGTGTTGACTGTCCAGGAGAAGTCATTAGAGATGTGGACTCCAAGGTACCTGAAGGTGTGGACCCTCTCTACACGCTCGCCGTTGATGTAGAGGGGGGCAGGGTCGGTGCTGCTCCTCCTGAAGTCGACGATGATCTCTCTGGTCTTGCTGGTGTTGAGAGCGAGGTTGTTCTCCGAAGACCAGGCCGTCAGCTTCAGGACCTCCTCTCTGTAGGCAGCCTCGTCACCCCTGGAGATGAGCCCGACCACTGTGGTATCGTCGGCGAACTTGACGGTAAGGTTGTCACTGTGGGCCGGACTGCAGTCATGGGTGTAAAGGCAGTAGAGGAGGAGGCTCAGCACACAGCCCTGTGGGGAGCCGATGCTCAGCGTGCGGGAGGATGAGAGGTGCGGGCCAAGTCTCACATTCTGGGGTCGGTCCGTTAGGAAGTCCCTTATCCAGGCGTTTGTGAGAGGGGGGAGGCCAAGAGTGTCCAGTTTATTGCAGAGTCTGTCCGGGATTATTGTATTGAAGGCAGAGCTATAGTCCACAGAGAGCATCCGGACGTAGCTCTGCTGCTGCTCCAGGTGGTTCAGAGCAGAGTGGAGAGCAACAGCGATGGCGTCCTCTGTGGACCTGTTCGCCCGGTATGCGAACTGGTGGGGGTCGAAGTCTGGAGGGATATGGTCCTTGATGTGCTGGAGAACAAGTCGCTCGAAGCACTTCATGATTACCGGAGTGAGGGCCACTGGTCGGTAATCATTCAGGCTGGTGATGGGAGACTTCTTCGGCACCGGGATTATTGTAGATGACTTCAGGCAGGATGGGATGACTGCCTGAGCCAGGGAGAGGTTGAAGATCCTGGTGAGGGGGGGAGCGAGCTGGTGGGCGCACGTCCTGAGCACCTTTCCAGGTACTCCGTCTGGTCCGGTAGCCTTCCTGGGGTTCACAGCCAGGAGCACTCGTCTGACACTGTGCTCCTGTACAGTGAGTGGAGTGGCGCCGGAGCCCGGTGGGGGTGGGGGCAGGGCTGGGGCAGATGAGTGTCGCTGGGGGGTTTCGAAACGGGCAAAGAAACAGTTAAGCTCCTCTGCCAGTGTCGCACTCTGATCCGCAGTTGTCATATTGCAGCCTCTGAAGTTCGTGATGTCATGAATGCCCCGCCACACCTCCCGTGAGTTTTTGCTGGACAGATGGGACTCTATGCACCTCCTGTGGTCCGCCTTTGCTTTTTTAATGTCACACCGATATATCACAGAACATTAACGTTCCAATGAGGCGGGTTACGGTGAGCAAGTAAATGTACATTTCCTTTGAGTTTGTTTTAAACAAACATGCCATCAATCATTTGGGACTTATTCACTGTTTCAGTAGAGGACATTTGACTTTAAAGATTTATGGAAGCAGTACGTAGCTGTGCTGCTCAGTCCAGATTCAGTGTTAATAGCAGCGACCGCTAAGCCTGGGCCGATAACAAAATTTTGCTTGATGATATATTGACCTACAATTTATTGCAGATAAACGATATAAGTCATTATTTTTTGTGAGACTAAATCAACCACTTATTTAATGATAATACATAATAATAATGCAAGTATACTGTTTCAAATGCAATGAACTTGTATTTCTCGTATATTTTAACATTGTAACTGAAATGTAAACTTTTAAATACCAAAGTTTATAAAACAAACAAATAATACAAATAAAATATACAGTTTCTAAGCAAAATGTTGCACTTTTTGGATACAAAAAATAATAACCAAAAGCAATAAAATAGGTTCTGTCTCCGTTAAAAAGGGCGTGGGGGACCCTCAAATATACACAAGCAAACCAATAAATAAAATGGCTAAATAAAGTTATTGTGACCAAAAAGTACACACTAAAATATTTTAACCAAGTAGTGTTACTTTTAATAACAAATACATAGACACAACATACTTTCTCGGCAGAGGAAACATCAAATATTGTTCTGGCTTCATAAGACCCATATTATTTTAATTTCTGTGTTTAAGTATGATTATCTTTTATTTTAATTGTAAAGTGTGATCAGTTGTTTCACTTCCGGTTTATGTGACATCACGTGAATTCCCTTCCTGTCGTTCGTGTCTGTCTGATTCAATTTGATGCTGTCGAGTTTATCGATCACTTCGTACAAAAACAGCACATCCTTTATGTTTAACATGAATACTGTAGCTCACTTGTGTAAACAGCAATGTGTTTGGACAAGTTTAGATTGGGGAATGACATTTCGTAATGAGTAAAAATTTTAATGTCTGTTGTTTACATGTTAGCAATAAAGCTAGTTAGCAAGCTAGCGCCAGTCCGTCCGTCCGTATCAAAGTGCAGTTATAAATGACAGTTCTTTGATGATTTTAATGTAATACGGTAATACTAACAGTCGGGAGTTTTAAAACGGTAATCATTACTACCATTTATTTATAGTACAAACGCCTGCGGCCACAGAAACCAATGCAAAAGAGTGACCGCTCCTGCAGACCGTCTCGCTCACCTAACACGAACACTAAAAACACAAACTTTGATAGGCCCCACCTCGCCTCACAAAGAGTCAAAGACACTTAATAAAGGACAAGAGAAGTCACCTTCTTTTCATTCCGCTGGGGCACAAACGCGCGCAGCTGCTGAAACCGCTGAAAAGCTTGAATGCCCTTGAAGCATGCACACAGCGATTTATCGACGCAGTTCTATGATTAAAGGTGCCATATGTAATAATTTCATGTCAAGTCATCATTAAATGGCCCTGACATGTCAAAAGGCATTAATAAATCATGTTCTTTTCGAATACATTTACAACTGATAACAGTAGTTCAGCCGGGATATGCTCATTTCAAAATTAGATTTACAGCCCCGAAATCTTGTTATTGTTTTTATTTTGATGCCCCGCCCTCCACCGTTTGAGTAATTAGACAGTCTGTGAGTGTGTCACATCCAAATTGCCAGTTACGCACAGCCACCTTCGTTTAGTTACTGCCACTGGTAAAGTTACTAAACATGTCAGACCTAAGTAAATCTAAAAGGCGTTGTTACGATTCTCAACTTATTTATGACAAAGCCAGGAACAAAACAAGGATTTGTATCGGGGATGCCTTTGAAAGACAGAGACGATTGAAGGGGGAGAAGATTTTTTCATCGGACGCCAAACTTGCTAATTTCCTCCTTGATAGGTAAGTAAGGCATTTACGTTTTCTTATTACTTGTAATAAATGGAAATGGACATTTTAAACTACAGTATATTGTCTAATACAGTCTATGATCTTGTCTAACAAGGCTAGTATGTTCCTGCAACGAATGCTTAGTGTGATGGTGCTTCGATCCTAGTGTAATGCTTAGCCTGCTAGCCTGGTCAATGACACATCGACATATAGGCTAACGGGGGAAAAATATGCCCGTTAGCCTGTATGTCGATGTGTCATCCAACTGTCAGGGAAAAATATATTTTCGACAAATAAAACCTATGTAGATATGGGTAGTGTCAGTGCTAGTGATGGGTTGATGAGGCGCCATGAAGCGTTTCGACACATTGCAAAACTGTATTGATACTGTGTCACTAAATACTGATATCTGCTGGACATTAAAAATCCCTACAGGCAACCTAAGGACCGACTCAACTGACACTGATTTTATGACCTAGTATATACAATAATATAAACCAAGTCATTGTATTTCATTTAGGATTATTTCATATCTTCATTTAAATAAAAATATTTTTTTAAATCTTTTTTAGATACAGTCAATAAATAATGTGAACATGTATCATAACATGGAAATCTAAGAGAACGTGTGTGAATGAGGATGCTTGTGGACCTGGAAATTATTAATTTTTTCCCCCCACATTTTTATTTAAAAAAAAACAGTTTTTCCAACCTATTCAATTTTAGACGCTTTCTCTTCTTAGCTATTATTTCTCCGGCTGTAGAAAATACCCGCTCACAGGGCACAGAGGAGGCGTCAGTGCGACACAGTTCGCGTATCGGTCACGTGACCAAAACAGCTCATGATCGGTCACGTGACTTTCTAAAAGCGGTACGCGCACCGACACAGAGTTTTGCTCTATGAGCTCGACGCATGCGCCGATGCATCGGTGTTGCCGGACCCATCACTAGTCAGTGCCTATTTCTTTCTCAATATGCTGATACGCTGAGGAAATGAGTTCCAACATTAGCACGGCTAATTGCGATTTCTGGTACTGTGTGTGCATCAAACACATATGGGGTGGTATTTGCTTGGCACAATGTAATGATTTTCTACTTTGTGTATTGACATGGTAGTAGGCTATATGATTTATGCCTAATGTGGTTTTTGCGTAACGTGGGTTGGCTCATAGAATTGCACTCTGCACTGAAAGATGGTGATGTGAATGCAGTGAGTCAAGTTGGATGCAATATGGAGTTATGCTGAAAGAAATGTGGTGGTAATTATACTGTTGGCTTTGGCTTGCAATCAAAGTAGGCCTATGCGATATATAACATAATTATTTAGATGGTGGTCAAACTAGACATTTTAGCAGGGTAACAATAACAAGCTATCCCGACTCCCGACGAAAATATTGCTGTGTAACTTTACAAATACATTTGGCTAATCGGCATCAGTAAAATGTGGCATAATTACTTAGTAAACCATCTTGCAAGAAGCATAAACAAGAGAAACCTACAACGTAGGACTCATCATTTGCCATCTGAAGTTCCTTGGAGTAGGATTCAGATTCGTATCTGGCAACCTCAATCATGGAGAGTAGGAGGGGACTACAGAATTTTAACCGTGATTGCAGTACTATTTCTGGCCACATTACTACATATGGCTCCTTTAACTGTATTCCTCCATAAAACAGATAACAGCTCTGATAAATATCTATATTACTTAAAATAAACTTGGTTTTGTTTAATAAAATACTATCCAAACATTTAATAAAGTCAAATACAAATAAGACAACAAACGAAGTATCCTACACTTCTCTTTTCTAAAGTAAATCTGTACAGCAGATATGATCACCTACATCAGACCTGGGCATTCGGCGACCCGCGGGCCACATCCGGCCCTTTGTGCGTCTCTGTCCGGCCCGCGTGAGGCCAATCATAAATTACAAAATAAATTTAAAAAAGTATCTATGTCGAGTGTGCAATACAACGGTGCTGCTTTTGTTTTCAAAAGCGTTATTTGTATTACTTCCGTGTGGACGTATGCGCGTGCGTGATTGTGAGTGAATGTGAACAGCGGCAATCACAAATTACAAAATACATTTTAAAAAACATCTATGTCGTGCAATACAACTGTGCTGCTTTTATTTTGAAAAGTGTTATTTATGGACGTATGTGTGTAACTTGTGAGTGAAGGTGCACAGCGACAAGTGATGCCCGGTTACTCCCGAGATGTCAGCTCACGCTAAAAAAAGAAAAGTTGATGACGAATGGCGTGTTTTCAACAAGACATGGACTGCCAAGTATTTCTTTACAGAAATTAAAGGTAAAGCCGTGTGCTTAATTTGTGGTACACAGGTTGTTGTGTTAAAAGAATATAATTTAATCGCCACTACACGACGAAGCACGAGGAACAATACCGGAATCTGTCCGATGAAGAGCGCGCAAGGGAGGCTGATGCTTTGATGGTAAAACGGCAAACCCAACAAGGACTTTTTGCCAAATTTCACACCCCCAGAGATGCAGCCGTCAGGACAAGTTTCGTCATTTCCCCACAAAATCGCCAGAAAAAGTAAGGCGTTTTCTGACAGGGTTTATTAAGGAGTGCTTATTGGACGCTGACATGCCCGGAGAAGAGGGGTGCATTTGAGAACGTGTCACTCTACCGACGCACCGTAACGAGGCGGGTTGAGACCATCGCTGGAAACTTGGAACTTTAGCTGAAGAACAGAACGGCCGACTTTGACTGTTTTTCGCTGGATTTGGATGAGAGCTGCGATGTACGTGACACTGCCCAGCTGCTCATCTTCTTACGTGGGATAACTGCAGACTTTCAAATCACGGAGGAGCTGGCAGCCATGCAGTCAATTAAAAGGGACAACCACAGGTAATGACTTGTTCACAGAGGTATATGCGTGGTAGGACATGTTAGGACTGAAATGTGACAAGCTAGCAGGTGTGACAACAGATGGTTGTCCAAATCTGACGGTGAAAAATGTTGGACTTTTAAAGAGGATGCAGGATAAAGTGACAGAAATAAACCCTGTGCAGAAATTGACATTTTTGCATTGTATTATACATCAGGAAGTGTTGTGTAAGACAGTGTTAAAAATAAAACCATCAAAAGCAATCTGCTTTTGTATAAAGTTAAGTTATGTCAAATGAAATTATTATTATTATTATTATTATTATTATTTATCTTACGGTATATCAAAAATAACATTGAGCAAAATGTAATTGAAATATTGTCGATGTGGCCCTCCAGCAGTGCTCAGTTTGCTCATGCGGCCCCTGGTAAAAATTAATTGCCCACCCCTGACCTACATCAACAATTTGATTTGCCTGAATGGCTGGACAGGACAGATTAAAAATAAAATAAAAGTTTAAAATATCTAATTTAGATTTTTTTTAATTGATTAGTGGCCCTGAGATAGAGATTTGTCCAGGGTGTACACCGCCTTCCGCCCGGGTACAGCTGAGCTCGGCTTCAGGGCCCCCCGCGGACAAGGGACAAACGGTAGAAAATCAATGGATGGAAGGAACCGTTACAATTAAGAATCAAGATTAATACGAAAATAGTTTTTTGACACCCTTATCATTTATGTATGTTGGGTTGGACAAATTGATTTTTTCATTTTATGAAATCATGCGTTTGAGTTGCTTGTTGTTTTATCAATGGAATAATTGAAAAATTTAAATTCCAACATTTTACCGCTCTACGCAATGATTCCAATTGTTTGCATGAGTCAGAAATATAGTAGGAATTGTATTTTTTCCTAAATGATAGTTAATTAAGTAAATAAATATCAGTTGATATCATCCAATAACTACAATAGATTTGTATATGTTAGAATGTCTACATATTGGCCAAAAGTGTGAACTGTCAAATGTTCGTTTTACCAGTCCACAAACAATGAGTTTCACGTCACAACCAATTATGCAAATTACACCATTTTAAGAGTATATGGTGTACATTTAAATAATACAGTTCCTTTAGTCAGTCCACATAACATGTTACATTTAAAAACATTGGTCAATGTCTGATCATTTGACTGCAAGGTTGATAGTCGAATAAGACTTTTCCAAATGGAATTGTCAAGTAGTCGACTACTGTAAGACACCCCTGATAATCGTAAGTTAGTCCATGAATCCTCCTGCTAAGACGATTGCTATTTCAGTGTTTAGATGAAGTAAAACCCAATTGACAAAATTAAGAAATCCTTTTACTCACTTGAGGTACTTTGGAGTCTTTGGTAACAACTTCTCCGGCAGTCCTTCTTCATCGTCAAAGTGTTCTGCGGGCTCCACAATGACAGGACAGGGAGTTCTAGGTAAGGGAATGCAAACATGTTCAATCCTCCGTGGGACTTTTCTTCATACCGCAGGCATGTAGCGTAAGGCACTTTTGAAAGCTAGTCGTACAATGTCATTGTCGGAGAAAAACGTACGTGGTTAGCAGCAGTGCGCCTTCTGTGCAGCATTCCAGAGCTTTGCGTGCAGACGCTTTATTCGCAAACTCCACTATGCCTCGGCCAGTGGGCCGTCCACGGTCATCTGTCACCACGATAGATCGTTCCACCGGGCCAAACTGTGAAAACGCCTAAAACCAGCAGACGAACATTACACGACCGCTAACACCACCAAAAAAAATAACTCCTGTCCTCCCTTTACCTGTTCCAAAAGCTCATTGGTGACAACGGGTAGAAGGTTCCGCACAGAGAGGGCAGTACCATGTGTAGCAAAGCGGATTGTGATTTGTTGATAGTTCAATATTTTGCCATCTAGCTCAGATTTGGCAATCTCTGCAAGTGTTCGCGTCTCCTGAAAGAGAATTAAAAAGGTACACAGATTAATATACAATACCGACTATAAACAGTCAAATTTGATCTTTAAATAGGGATGGGCGATATGGCCTAAAATTTATATCGCAATATACATTGCAGCCACCTGCGATAACAATATATGTCAGTGGTTCTTAACCTTGTTGGAGGTACCGAACCCCACCAATTTCATATGCGCATTCACCGAACCCTTCTTTAGTGAAAAATAAAATGTTTTGTTTTTTTAAAATTCAAGAAAAAGTCATGTTTTTTTACGGGTGCACAAAATGAACCGTGCATGAACATCACCTTATTCAAAGAACAAAACCAACACAGTGCATGAACTCACAACAAATTACACACCTTACACACATTACCATGAATTGATTAACGTGGACCCCGACTTAAACAAGTTGAAAAACTTATTCGGGTGTTACCATTTAGTGGTCAATTGTACGGAATATGTACTGTACTATGCAAACTGTACTGTTTCATAGAATGTATTCTCTTCCTTTACAACCTACTAGTAAAAGTTTCAATCGATCAACCAAAAACCTGCAAATCAGATGGAAAATTAGAGGGAACATTGTTTGGGGGTATCCATAATACGCCGATAGGGAGAAGTTTTTATTTACACGATAAGTCGGATGTGTCTTTACCTCCGTGGCGGAGGCTCCGCCGAACCCCCGAGGCTGACTCACCGAAGCCCTAGGGTTCGATCGAACCCAGGTTAAGAACCACTGATATATGTCCTAAAATAATATTTGGTGTATACATGATAATAGAACCTTTTCAAAAATGGTTACAAAGGCTCCTAATTTAGCTGTTGAAGTATGAGGTAACATATTGCGTCATCTGCCGCGGAGGTAAAAAAAACGCTGTTGTTTTTAGGTTATAGAGTTTTTATCCAATCAGAATTCAGCTAGCTTATGTTGCCATGCTGTACCAAATCTGCCCGAAGCCTAAAGAATCGACAATGCTGGTGTCTGTGCACTGTAAGTGAACGGGCACATACAGTTGACAGACAGTTGTGATAGCCAATCAGATCACGAGTTGTTGTCAGTAAGACCTTCTAGATGGCCTAAAGCAGATACATAGTGATGTTATGAGCAAGGTAACATAAGAAGTCCATTACCCAGTAGCCGCGTTTAGACATGCCGTCAGTGGGATGTTTTTGATGAGCACCTTGTGGAGTAAACTTTAAGAAGTCAGCAAACACGCCTTGTCTGCATCTTTTATGATTAGACAAGACAACACTTTTATTTGCAAGGCCATTTTCAAGAAGGATATTTAAAGAGAAAGCACATCTTGTGAGACGATGTCGGCCAACCCCGAAAGCTCGAATGGGTTCTTGATTGTGAGTTCAGATATTTTGTTTATTTATATTTTTCACGTGTTTTTTGCAATTTCAATTTTGACAGTACCGCATAAGATATGTTTTAATTGCTGATGCGGGTGTATTGAATTTTAAATGCGCCAGAAAATTACCCGTTTTGTACACTGTTGAGGTGATTCAGTAGTGCGTAAATGTGTTTCTGTATAGTATTTCTCCAGCAATGGTCATGTGGGGACATAAATGATGGTATTTTGAGAGGTAATCATTGAAGTCGGACATCACTGAAGGCCTAGGTGGGAAACGCACGGCCCGCCACTGATTCTAACTGTACCAAAATTGACAAGATATTAGTTGTATCTTATTCGACCATAACACTCATAACAGGTTTGATTGCCACTGTAAGAAGTATCTGTGTGTTATTGAAAAGTGTATTATTCATACACAATGAAAACCTCTCATAAACTTCAGTGTCGTAAAGAGGAAAACGTGTTTAAAAAATCTTTTAGCAAGAGCAGAGCACATGAAAACATGCTAAATATGGATTATATGACTAATATAGTGTATACATACCAGACGAATAAAGCCAAATCCTCGTTCTCTGTTAATGAAAACCTCGGCCGTATTTCCATATTTTGAGAACATACCCACAAATTCTTCATCCGGAATATCCAGCGGTAAATTAGCAACAAACAGACGGCAGCGCTGCGTGAAGGTTTTCTCACCAGGCTTCCGAAAACTCGCAATATGAAGTTTCATTTCTGTGCGAGCATCCCCGCTTTGCTGCGAGGCTCCTTCTTTGTTGGACGGCCTTTGCTCGTCGGCTGCGGTGGGGGAGCCTGCCTCGATTTGGGGGCTCTGTAGTGGGCTGCTGCTGCACTGCAGGTTCGGTAACTGTCCGTTGCCGTCCGCCATGGCGTGGACTTTACACGAATGAAGCAGTACTAATGTGTTTATTTAGGGGGGCGGGGGGGAGCAGGTAGTTTCAAAAAGTGGAGATTTCTTCTTCCAATATGGCGACGGATGCGCGCGCAACTCTACTTCTTCTTTTTAATTTCCAGCAGACTGGACGCATCTCAGGCGTGTTGCTGCCCTCCACTGGTCTTTATTTGAATTCATTCGCCACCTTAGATCCTTTTATACCTGTATACCGGTAGTCCAGCCCAGCGGTCCCCAAACTTTTTGACTCCATCCATCCATCCATCCATCCATCTTCTACCGCTTATTCCCTTCGGGGTCACGGGGGGCACTGGAGCCTATCTCAGCTACAATCGGGCGGAAGGCGGTGTACACCCTGGACAAGTCGCCACCTCATCGCAGGGCCAACACAGATAGACAGACAACATTCACACTCACATTCACACAACATTCACACTCACATTCACACACTCACATTCACGACACCAGCAGATGACATGGCACCCCAAACCATCACTGATGGTTTGGGTTGGTTTGGTTTGCATTTCCTTTGGAAATCGAGGTCCCAGAGTCTGGAGGAAGACAGGAGAGGCACAGGATCCACGTTGCCTGAAGTCTAGTGTAAAGATTCCACCATCAGTGATGGTTTGGGGTGCCATGTCATCTGCTGGTGTCGGTCCACTCTGTTTCCTGAGATCCAGGGTCAACGCAGCCGTCTACCAGCAAGTTTTAGAGCACTTCATGCTTCCTGCTGCTGACCTGCTCTATGGAGATGGAGATTTCAAGTTCCAACAGGACTTGGCGCCTGCACACAGCGCAAAATCTACCTGTGCCTGGTTTACGGACCATGGTATTTCTGTTCTAAATTGGCCCGCCAACTCCCCTGACCTTAGCCCCATAGAAAATCTGTGGGGTATTGTGAAAAGGAAGATGCAGAATGCCAGACTCAAAAACGGAGAAGAGTTGAAGGCCACTATCAGAGCAACCTGGGCTCTCATAACACCTGAGCAGTGCCAGAAACTCATCGACTCCATGCCACGCCGCATTAACGCAGTAATTGAGGCAAAAGGAGCTCCAACCAAGTATTGAGTATTGTACATGCTCATATTTTTCATTTTCATACTTTTCAGTTGGCCAACATTTCTAAAAATCCCTTTTTTGTATTAGCCTTAAGTAATATTCTAATTTTGTGACACACGGAATTTTGGATTTTCATTTGTTGCCACTTCAAATCATCAAAATTAAATGAAATAAACATTTGAATGCATCAGTCTGTGTGCAATGAATAAATATAATGTACAAGTTACACCTTTTGAATGCAATTACTGAAATAAATCAAGTTTTTCAAAATATTCTAATTTACTGGCTTTTACCTGTATATATATATATATATATATATATATATATATATATCCTGAAAATATGCAAACAAAACTGTGTTTAGATAATTGATACTTCAAACTTGCATAAATAAATATTAAGGAATATAACATAACTTGGTTTCTGAGAGCTTCAAAATATAATGAATAAAATGCTAAAGTTGTTGATAAACAAGCAATTATTTTAATAATTAAATATGGTCATGTTAAATGAATTATTATGATAATTTAAAATGAATTATTTCAAATATGTTTATTTTAATGTATAATTCTATGGCTGGATGTAATAAGGAGTCAGGAAAAATAAAAATAAAAATACAATAAATGTTGATGTTTTTAGCAAAATATAGTAACATTTTATTTAGTTTTTTTTTTTTTAAATTAATAAATATATTCATTTTTAGGTAAGATAAACATAATAATACAATTTATCTCTAGGCTGGATGATTTATTTCTTGTCACCCTGTTGTCGTCGTGAAAAAAGGCAGTCCTCACTCAGGTCCGCATGGAGCTGGAGGGGGCGTGGCCTCCAGCTACGGCTGAAAATCGGGAGATTTTCGGGAGAATATTTGTCCCGGGAGGTTTTCGGGAGAGGCGCTGAATTTCGGGAGTCTCCCGGAAAATTCGGGAGGGTTGGCAAGTATGATTATGGCTCTCTCTTCATTGTACTCACTGCGGTATTTGAGGGTACGGGTGACGCTTTCTTCCTCTCCGCGTGTGCATTTCCCATCAGTGTGCTTACCAATCATTTCCAATCCTTTAATTAGTGCACAGTGCCCCAGCCTCAGCCTTGTGTACACCACAGTGTCCCTAATTCCCATTTTGAAACTTTGTGTGTGTTTTATGTTGGATTTTAATGAAAAATAACACCTTCCCTTACTCCCCTGTTCCCACTCTTTTTGCCACATTCTGTCTGTTTCTTCTTGTATTCCGCATTTCCACTCCACCCTTCCATAGTACTTTTATTCCTATTTCATTTTTGTTTGATGCCTTTTTTGCTCTCTGGTCAGCCTCCTCATTTCCCTGTACTCCCACATGTGTTGGCAACCCAATCTCTGCATTCTTCCCAGCATTACCATTGCTTCACTAATTAAGTAGTTTCTTGCCACACTCTTCCCACCCATCAATACTGCTGCTGAATCAGTGGCTTAACCTCCTCCGGCCATCCAAGTGTCCATAAAATAGCCACAAGCTCTCCTGTAAATACTGATAGTTTGTTTGAAACCATGCCGTATTTGCAACTGTGGGATGCTCACCCCTATCGCTGCCCTTCCATTAATCATATTTCTGGAACCGTCTGTGTATATCTGCATGTAATCTGATCATTTGTTCTCGAAATGTTTGTTTGTTACTTCTACAGGATCACCTGCATCCATTCTTATATTGAACGATCCACATCGGACTCTGACAGGATCCAAGGAGGAACAGGTAACCAACTGCAAATCACATAGTCCTAGCTCCACTGCTCTGCTCCTTCCTGAGTGCATGAAGTGTTTCCTCCTCCCTTGTAGTTCCCAGTGCTCTCCCAGCACCCTCTCAGTGTGAATTAAAGACCCCCCAGCTCTGCAATTTAGCCCAGTACTTCAGCGCCAGTTTGCTCCTCCTCACTTCTATTGAAGTTTCACCCGTTTCTACCAAAAGAGCTTGACTATAGGAGTAGTTCTGAACGCCCCTGTGCATACCCGAAGTGCTTCTTAGCTGTTTGAGGTCGGACGGGGGAGCAGCCCTATGTACAATGCAACCATAATCAATATTTGATCTAATTACTGCTTTATATATATGCTCGTTAATGTTTCCCTGCTAGCGCCTTAGTCTGTTCCCACAAGACATCTCAATACATTCATAAATGTTTCCCACTTGGCCGTTATTTTCTTTATATGCTCCCTCCAAGTCATTTTCCCCCTCAAACATTAATTTATTCATTTTCCTCCGCTTATCCGAGGTTGGGTTGCGGGGGTAGCAGCCTAAGCAGAGAAGCCCAGACTTCCCTCTTCCCAGCTACTTCGTCCAGCTCCTCCCGAGGGATCCCGAGGCGTTCCCAGGCCAGCCGGGAGACATAGTCTTCCAAACGTGTGTCCTTGGTCTTTCCCGTGGCCTCCTACCGGTCGGACGTGCCCTAAACACCTCCCCAGGGAGGCGTCCGGGTGGCACCCTGACCAGATGCCCGAACCACCTCATCTGGCTCTTCTCGATGTGAAGGAACAGCGACTTTACTTTGAGCTCCTCCCGGATGACAGAGCTTCTCACCCTATCTCTAAGGAAGAGCCCGTCACCCGACGGAAGAAACTAATTTCGACAGTTTGTACCCGTGATCTTGTCCTTTCAGTCGTAACCCAAAGCTCATGACCATAGGTGAGGATGGGAACGTAGTTCGACCGGTAAATTGAGAGCTTTGCCTTCCGGCTCAGCTCCTTCTTCACCACAACGGATTGATACAGTGTCTGCATTACTGCAGACGCCGCACCGATCCGCCTGTCGATCTCACAATCCACTCTTCCCTTCACTCGTGGACAAGACTCAGAATTACTCGAACTCTTCCACTTGGGGCAAGAGCTCTTCCCCAACCCGGAGATGGCACTCCACCCTTTTCCGGACGAGAACTATGGACTCGGATTTGGAGGTGCTGATTCTCATCCCAGTCGCTTCACACTCGGCTGCGAACCGATCCAGTGAGAGCGGAAGATCCTGGCCAGATGAAGCCATCAGGACCACATCATCTGCAAAAAGCACAGACCTAATCCTGCAGCCACCAAACCCGATCCCCTCAACGCCCTGACTGCGCCTAGAATTCTGTCCATGAAAGTTACGAACAGAATTGGTGACAAAGGACAGCCTTGGCGGAGTCCAACCCTCAATGAAAATTAGTCCGACTCACTGCCGGCAATGCGGACCAAGCTCTGACACTGATCATACAGCGAGCGGACCGCCACAATCAGACAGTCCGATACTCCCCACAGGACTTCCCGAGGCACACGGTCGAATGCCTTCTCCAAGTGCACAAAGCACATGTAGACTTGTTGGCTAAACTCCCATGGACCCTCAAGGACCCTGCCGAGTGTATAGAGCTGGTCCACAGTTCCACGACCAAGACGAAAACCACACTGCTCCTCCTGAATCCGAGGTTCGACTATCCAGCGTAGCCTCCTCTCCAGTACACCTGAATAGACCTTCGGAGTGTGATCCCACAATAGTTGGAACACACCCTCCGGTTCCCCTTCTTAAAGAGAGGAACCACCACCCCAGGTCTGCCAATCCAGAAGCACCGCCCCCAATGTCCACGCGATGTTGCAGAGTCTTGTCAACCAAGACAGCCCCACAGCATCCAAAGCCTTGGGGATCATCCACACCCAGGGAGCTTTTTAATTACCTCTGCAACCTCAGCCCCAGAAATAGGAGAGCCCACCACAGATTCCCCAGGAACTGCTTTCTCCTAGGTCTAGGAAGACGTGTAGGTGGGATTGAGGAGGTCTTTGAAGTATTCCCTCCACTGATCCACAGCATCCGCAGTATTTATCTTGACAATTTACTGTATGCTGTAATCACAACCTCCCAAATATCGGACAAAGTAGTAAGCCAGAAGTCCCCAAGCTACGGCCCGAGGGCCAGATACGGCCCACCAGCGTCCAAAATCCGGCCCGCAGGAAGTTTTATTCAATATTTTTTATTTTTTTGGATTTTTTTTTTTTAATATGTCCTTTCGAGCCCATCCATCAATCCATTTGCTACCGCTTGTTAGTCTCGGGGTCTCATAGCCGCTCAGGCAAATCATCCATCCATCCATCCATCTTCTTCCGCTTATCCGAGGATGGGTCGCGGGGGCAGCAGCCTAAGCAGGGAAGTCGGAAAATGCATTTTCCCATCAATAACGTGACGTCATCACGTTTGCACCGCAGCGTCGGGCGAGCGTGCGGCAAGTTTCAGTCAATTAGTGCTCGAGGGAAAAAAATGGCAAAATCTTTGGGGGAATGTAAAATAGACTTTAATAGCTTTTAAACATCAGTGGACTTATTACTTTTTTTTGTTCAGTGTAAGGAGAAGGCAGTTCGTCTAATCTGCAAAGAGACAATATATGTATTTATGTATAGCCCAATGTTTTTTAACCAATGCGGCCCCGGGTTAAAAACTTTGGGGAACCTCTGGATTACGCCATTCTTTGTGCAATTTCTATACATTAATAACAACATCCAATTGATTTATCGATTATTAATTTAAAATGATTGATTCAGCTGTTCACACTTAATTAAACTTAGCATTATATAAATTCACTAATTGTAACTATTTAACAACAGATACGTGTTTTGACATTTCTAATTCATCAAATATGCATGGTGTTCTTTCTATAGGGTTCAATGAAGATTAATGGCCATCGTCACGGTGACGTCACGGTGATTCTTTGCACCCTCTTTTTTTATCCCCCTTCCTGTTTGAGCCGCACACTCTCAGCACTTTGGTTTCTGTCTGCGAGCAGTCCAGTGGTCTCTCTTGGCTTCTTCACCCGGTAAGTCCTGTTTAGCTGGAGGCGTGCCACTGACTTACGACGAGCAAATTGTTCAAAGATTATTTTAAAAACGACCAGTTCGTGATGTGTTGTGCAATTTTCATCGCCTCCAACTACGCGTGCCGAGTCAGCGTTTAAAGGCTATTTAAGTTGACGTTGGCATCAGGCAAGTTGAAATAGGGCTTGCTGTTTTTCCAACATCAACCCTATAAATAGCCTCCTTAATTATTCAGTTCGGGAGCAGCAAAGATCGGCTGCATGCAGATGAGGGATCTTTTAATTATTTACACACAGTTATGAGTCGTGATGAGACGCTATAAGTTGCGCAACACGTCATGTTTGCATATTGTTCATGATATTACCTCCATATGTATACGTATATGTGCAGTCGTACAAGAGCAGAAGTTAATCCCTCGCCATGTGTCAAGTTGACACAACTAAGCTGCTACAATAGTTGGTGGGACTTCAGACGCGGAACATTTCAACTTTTACACTCACAATCTGCACATTTCTGCAGGAGAACCAGACCCTCATTCAAATACCTTTTAAGCGGCACTCAGGTTGTTGTTTTTTAAACTCCAGGCTTTGGTCAGACACTTCAAAGTTACAGAGTTAAATCTCAACTTTTCTTTTGAGTCCTCGGTATGTCTTTATGTGCTTAACGGTAGCGCCAGCACTCGGAGGAGCTTAGCCAATGGATCTTTCGGAGTCCTGCCTCGTTAGTCTACATCAGTGTTTTTCAACCACAGTGCCGCGGCACACTAGTGTGCCGTGAGATACAGTCTGGTGTGCCGTGGGAGATTATCTAAATTCACCTATTTGGGTTAAATGTATTTTTTGCAAACCAGTAATTATAGTCTGCAAATGATGTGTTGTTGTTGAGTGTCGGTGCTGTCTAGAGCTCGGCAGAGTAACCGTGTAATACTCTTCCATATCAGTAGGTGGCAGCCGGTTGCTAATCGCTTTGTAGATGTCGGAAACAGCGTGAGGCAGTGTGCAGGTAAAAAGGTGTCTAATGCTTAAATCAAAAATAAACAAACAGGTGAGTGCCCCTAAGACAAGGCATTGAAGCTTAAGGAAGGCTATGCAGAACGAAACTAAAACTGAACTGGCTACAAAGTAAACAAAAATAGAATGCCGGACGACAGCAAAGACTCACTGCGGAGCAAAGACGGCGTCCACAATGCACATCCGAACATGACATGACAATCAACAATGTCCCCACAAAGAAGGATAAAAACAACTGTTCTTGATTGCTAAAACAAAGTACATGCGGGAAATATCGCTCAAAGGAAGACATGAAACTGCTACAGGAAAATACCAAAAAAAAGAGGAAAAGCCACCAAAATAGGAGTGCAAGACAAGAACTAAAACACTAAAACACAGGAAAACAGCAAAAAAAACTCCAAATAAGTCAGGGGGTGATGTGACAGGTGGTGACAGTACACCTATTTTGAGACAAGAGCTATATTGATGCATGCTTGGTTATGGTTTAAAGTCATATCAACAATTGCGACAACGACTTTTTACTGTCAACTGAGTTTAGTTTTTTATTGATTTCTGCTGGTGGTGTGCAGCCGGATTTTTTCAATGCAGAAAATGTGCCCTGGCTCAAAAAAGGTTGAAAAACACTGGTCTACATTGTGCAACTGGAGTCTGCCATAGAAAACTCTACTCAAAAGTTAAAACATGGCACTTCAAGTGAAGAAGGCCCTTGATTTGTTTTTCTCAGAACTGATCCCTTCTGCTATCGGTGTGTGTACCTCTGGCCCAGGGTTGACTGAAGCTAAAAAGCTAGCATAAAACGCTAACATTAGCTTGTTATAATAGGAACAGCTAGCCTACTTGCAAAGTGTCAAAACCCATGAATTTTAGGTTTATATTAATAAAACTAACAAATATGCTAGCATAACCCATGCTAACATAGGAGATGTTAACATACGTCTAAAATGGCGTCAAGTATCAAAATCTGGGATTTTTGGGTTTAAACATGCAAAATTAGCTAAAAAGTTAGCATACAACATTAGCATGCTAGCCATATAGGAAAAGCTAGTACACTGCTAAGATGGCACCAAGTATCAAAATCCATGATTTTAGATGTATACAAATAGAATTTGAAGAAATGCAAGCATAAAATGTTATCATGATAACATAGGAAAAGTTGGCATACTTCTAAGATGGCGCCAATTATCAAAATGAATGACTTTCAGGTTTAAAATGTACAAATGTAGCTCAAAAGTTACCATAAAGCATTAGCTTGCTAACACTAGCATTATGACATAGGAAAAGTTAGCATATTTCTAAGATGGCACAAAGTATCAAAATCCATGATTTATAGATTCAAATGAATACAATTTGTAAACATATTTTTTTTACTTGCAAATCATTTTTTTAAATTGAGGAACATTTTATTTTTTCTTGTGAAACTTTTTTTCTACTTGCGGATTGTATTTTTAATTGAAGAAAATTGTTTTCATACTTGCAAATCGTTCTTTTGTGAATAATTTTTTTTTTCTTGCAGAAAATTGTTTTGATTGAAGAAAATCTGTTTTTTTACTTGTAAATCGTTTTTGTAATTGAAGAAAATTGTTTTTATTATAGTGAATTGTTTTTTATAGAATGATTATTTTATTTTATTTAAAAAAAGTTTTTTTATTTTTTTTATTTTTCTAATTAAATCAACATAAAAAAACACAAGATACTCTTACAACCAGTGCACCAACCCAAAAAAAACCCCCTCCCCCATCCACACTCATCCACACTCATTCACACAGAAGGGGCTGTCTCTTTCCGTTATTAAACTTCTGGTTCCTACAATATCGAACAATACAGTCCTTGAAGCACACATTATTGTGTGTGCTGCTGGTCTACTAACATTTTCATTAATTACTATTTTGTATGTGATTATATTGTTTTACTTTCTTTTTTATTCAAGAAGAAGTTGTATTTATTTATTTATCTTATTATTATTTTTTTTTTTTTAAAGGGACCTTATCTTCACCAGACCAGGTTGTCAATGAAATCAGATTGTTCAAAAGGGTTCTTAAAACCAGGTTAAGTCCACCTTCACCCAAGTACACTGAAAACCAGGGAACACAATAGATTGCATACAATCCACAAACAAAATTACATTTTCAAAATAAGCACCCATGTACAGTCCAGATCACGTCCAAGTCGGACTCAGCAACACACACTGTCATGTCTGTGTAATCATGTTTTGTTTTAAGTCATGTTTTATTTAGTTTCTGGCTTTTCACTCCCTTGTCTTGTTTGCATGATTACCCATTAGTTTCACCTGTTCCACGTTTGGACTCATTGTGCACTCTTGTTTGTCACCATAGCAACCATTAGTTTTCACCTGTCACGTCACGCACCTGTTTCACGTTTTGAGTCACGCACCTGTTTTCGTTAATCATGTCTGTGTTATTTAAGCTTTTCATTTTCTGTTGTTCGTCCTGACGACCTCACACCACATTTATGCTCTGTCCATGCCTGATACTTCTTTTCATGTCCATCGTTCACGCTGCTCCTTTTTTGTCCATGCCAAGTAAGTTTTCTTTATTCAAGCCAGTTTGCAAGTTTTGTTTAATTGTTCATAGTTTCTGCCAATGTGCAAGTTTTGTGTTTATAGTCTAGTTTTGTTTCTCCGCCACTGTGCGCACTTTTCGTTTATTCCTTTTTTTTGATAAATATAAATAAATCATGTACCTTCATTCCCGTCTCGCCCGAGCCAACTTTCCGTTGCATCCCGGAAAAGCAAACTCCCAAGATCAAGTCCTGACACACACCTTCATTTATGTACGCTCAAATTAGGGAACACAACAACAGATTGCATATCATCTAGAAACAAAATTACATTTTCAAAATAAGCCTTTGAGCACTTCCCATCTTTTTTTTTTTTAATGTTTTTTGACATCATTATCGTTTTCAACCATATAACTTTCTAATAATTTCTAATAATTTTATTTGCAAATTGTCTTTTTTACTTACGAATCCTTTTTAATAGAATATTTTGTAATTTATCTGCAAATGTTTTTTTGTTTATAGAATATTGGGGTTTTTACTTGTGAAACTTTTTTTTTTTAACTTGAATTGCAAACATTTTTTTGTTTAACTTGCGAATAGTTTTTTCAATAGAAAAAAAAGTTTTTAATTGCGAATCGTTTTTATTACTTGCAGATTTTTTTTCAACTTACGAATAGTTTTTTTACTCACAGAAAATATATTTTTTAAATGAAGAAAAAAAAAAAATATATATATATATATATATATTTTTTTTTTTCAACTTGCAAATCGTTTTTTTAATTAAAATAAATGTTTTACTTGTGAATTGTTGGGCGTGACTAAAAAACATTTTTGTGTTTGTGGAGTTTTGGCAGTAATTAAACTCCATAAAAGCGTACACTAAACTACGGCGGCACTCCAGTTTTTGTTCGTAATCTGTTCCAAAAGGTCAGACGAAGAACAGATCGCACCAAAACCGAAGCAATTTTTTCCCATTCGAAATAACGTCAATCTGAGACACTGAAAAATATAATTAGAAAATACATTTCATAGAGAAAGACTGGGGACAGAAAGACCATTTTTTCAAAAGCTGCACTTTTTAATGTCCAAAACTAATGTAACGCTATTGAATGCAGGCAAGTCAAACACTTGTGCCAGGCGAAAATCCAGCATTTGGACTGAAGCCTGTCCCATTAGACGGCCCTCAAGCTTGTTGATTTTTTTTTCTTCTAAAAAAGGATTTAATTTTCTCTTCCCTTTCTCAGTGTTCCCTTGGCAACATTTCAAAGTGCATGCAGATATTTGGGGTCAGTGATGGAGTTCTGGCCGACCCTGGCCCAGATCCTGCTGATGAGCAACCTCGCGGACCGGCTGCAAATGGTGCAGATGCGAGATTTCAGCATGAAGGACATCATTCAGCTCCACCCTTCAAGTAATTGCACGCTGGTGTTCAAGTATACGTATATATAGATGTATGTATGTATGTATAACGTTAAAAACCAATTATTGTCTCGTATTGTCTCTCTGGTTTCCATAGCAACGCCTCATCCTGGAGGATTCAAGTGCTTCACATGTCAAGATGCTGCAGATAACTACGAGTGTAACCGCTGGGCACCGGACGTGTATTGTCCACAAGGTACCATCTCATCATGCACCGTTAACAGTCTTGTTTTTACGGGGAATTACAGTGAATGGAAAACTGAACCACTTTTTTTTTTTTTACCGTAAAATCTACATACTTTTTTGTTCCTTACAGTAGATGGAAAAATGGTGCAACTGTTATTTTTACATGACAATTCTGCCGACTGAGCTGCATTTCTTTTCATCGTAAAATCTCATTGTTTTTACAGTGCATTACTGTAAATGTAAAAACAGCACCATTGTATTTTTACAGCAAAATTCTGGCGACAGAGCAGATCGTTTTTTACTGTAAAATCTGCTAGCATTTTTTTTACAGTGCATTACCGTACATTAAAAAACGTCACCATTATTATTTTTATGGTAAAAAAATGTTTTACCCTAAAACCTAATTTATTTATTCCTACAGTGTATTACCGTAAATTGAAAAATGGTGCCACTATTATTTTTAGGTAAAATTCTGGCCACAGAATTGCCTAGTTTTTTTTTTGTTTGTTTTTGGCGTAAAATCTCCGGCTGTTGTTTTTACAGTGCATTACTGTGAATGGAAAAATGGTACGACTGTTATTTGTTATTTTATGGTAAAGTTCTGGAATTTGAGTTGCCAGTTTTTTACCGTAGTATCTACACTTTTTTTTTGTACAGTGCATTACCGTAAATTGAAAAACAGTGCCAGTATTTTTTAAAGCTAAAGTATGGCAACTGAATTGCCAGTTTTATATATTTTTTTATGGTAAAATCTCCGGTTGTAGTTTTTACAGTGCACTACTGTAAATGTAAAAACAGTACCATTGTATTTTTACAGCTAAATTCAGGCAACTTAGCAGCCAGTTTTTTTTACCGTAAAATTATTTTTATGGTAAAATTCTAGCGACTGAGTTTCAAGGGGGTTTTTTTAACCGCAAAATCTCTGGTTGTTTTTACAGTGTTTTACTGTAAATGTAAAAACAGTACCATTGTTATTTCGTAAAATCTACTAACTTTTTTTTTCAAGTGAATTACTGTAAATGGAAAAACTAGCACTGTTATTTTTACGGTAAAATTCTGGCGACTGAGCTTCCAGTTTCTGACCGTAAAAATCTTGGAACTTTTATTTACAGTTCAATACAGTAAATTTAAAAACGGTAACACTGTTACTTTTACAGTAAGGTTTTGGAACTGAGTTGTCAGTTTTTTACAGTGCAATATCGTAAATTGAAAAATGGTACCACTATTATTTTTTGGTAAAATTCTGGCCACTGAATTGCCTGTTTTTGTTTTTGTTTTTTTCAGCGTAAAATTTCCGGCTGTTGTTTTTACAGTGCATTACTGTAAATGGAAAAACAGTACTACTGTTATTTAATGGTAAAGTTCTGGAACTTGAGCTGCAAGTTTTTTTTACCGTAACACCTACACTTTGCTATTTAAAACATTTTTTTTTTACAGTGTAAATTGAAAAAACACTGCCAGTATCTTTTTCGGCAAAATTCTGGCGACTGAATTGACAGTTTTATTTTTTTCCGGTAAAATCTCTGGTTGTAGTTTTTATAGTGCATTAATGTAAATGAAAAAACTGTACCACTGTTATCTTTACGGTCAAATTCTGGCAACTGAGCAGCCAATTTTTACTGATGCTTGTTCTTACAGTGCATCACCGTAAAAATTGTACCAAAAATTCTGCCGACAGAGTTGTCAGTTTGTTTGTTTTTTACCATAAAAATCTACCGACTTTTTTGACGGCGTATCTGAAGTCCTGGAAAGTAACTCATAGATGGTCTTTCAGACAGCAGGTACTGTTACACCACCCATGTGATGGATCGCCATGGCAACAGCATCTCCGTGACCAAGCGATGTGTCACCCCGGAGGCGTGTCTGTTGACGGGCTGTGCTGACGTCCATGACGGAGGCCACCAGGTACGTGCAGACGCCGCCATGTCGCTCTGGCTGACGCGTGGTGAAAAAGTGTGTTTTATTTCAGGTGTGCTCGTCCTGCTGCCAGGGGAACATTTGCAACGTGTCGCTTCCCAGAAACCACAGCGTCGCCCTTTTCTCCTCCACGTCCCCTCTGGCCAGCGGGGCAGCCGCGCAACATCACGCACAGACACCGAGTGACGTCATCATCATTTGCGTCCTTGCACTAGGATGTCGATGAGACGCAAATAGAGACCGGACGTGGACATGATAATTCCAAAAAACAAAAACATGTGGTTTATGATGACTTTGCAGTTTTTATTTCAAAACACATGGCAGCTCTGTGCTCATAAACCAGATCGTACTGTGCAAAACTTCTTTAGCCTGTGTGATATCATGTGCGATAAAATCTATCGTGCAGAGTGTTGACTTGAGTGTGATATCATGTGCGATACAAGCAGTCCTGTAGAGTGTTTACTTGTGTGTGATATCATGTGCGATATAAGCAGTCCTGTAGCGTGTTTACTCATGTGTGATATCATGTGCGATAACATCTAACGTGCAGAGTGTTTACTTGTGTGGGATATCATGTGCGATACCAGCAGTCCTGTAGAGTGTTTACTCATGTGCGATATTATGTGCGATAAAATCTATCGTGCAGAGTGTTTACTTGTGTGTGATATCATGTGCGATACAAGCAGTCCTGTAGAGTGTTTACTCATGTGTGATATCATGTGCGATACAAGCAGTCCTGTAGAGTATTTTTCCTCATGTGTTATCATGTGCAATAAAATCTATCATGCAGAGTGTTGACTTGAGTGTGATATCATGCGCGATACAAGCAGTCCTGTAAAGAGTAAAAATTACTCATGTGTGATGTCATGTGCGATACAAGCAGTCCTGTAGAGTGTCTACTCATGTGTGAGATCATGTGCGATAAAATCTATCGTGCAGAGGGTTGGCTTGAGTGTGATATCATGTGCGAAACAAGCAATCGTGTAGAGTGTTGACTTGAGTGTGATATCATGTGCGAAACAAGCAATCCTGTAGAGTGTTTACTTGTGTGTGATATCCTGTGCAATACAAGCAGTCCTGTAGAGTGTTTACTTGTGTGTGATAACATATGTGAAACAAGCAGTTCTTCTGCATGTTTACTAATGTGTGATATCATGTGCGATACAAACAGTCCTGCATGGTGTTTACTTGTGTGTGATACAATGTGCGAAACAAGCAGCCCTTCTGCGTGTTTATTCATGTGTAATATCATGTGTGATACAAGCAGTCCTGTAGACTGTTTACTTGTGTGTGATATCATATGCCAAACAAGCAGTCCTTCTGCGTGTTCACTCGTGTGATATCATGTGCAATACTAGCAGTCTTGTAGTGTTTACTTGTGTGCGATATCAGGTGCAATAAAATCTATCGTGCAGTGTTTAATTGAGTGTGATACATACTTGCCAACCTTGAGACCTCCGATTTCGGGAGGGGGGGGGGGGGGCGTGGTTGGGGGCGTGGTTGGGGGCGTGGTTAAGATATATATATATATATATATATATATATATATAAGAAATACTTGACTTTCAGTGAATTTTAGCTATATATATATATATATATATATATATGTATATATATATATATATATAAATAAATACAAGTAATACTTGAATTTCAGTGTTCATTTATTTACACATATACATACACATAACACTCCTCTACTCATTGTTGAGTTAAGGGTTGAATTGTCCATCCTTGTTCTATTCTCTGTCATTATTTCAGAACACACACATTATACAAATATACATTACAAAATCAATAAGAAAACGGGAGCTCTAATTTGGGAGTCTGAATTAGGATCAGAAGTTCCTATATAAACATTGCGTACTCACGTCGCCATTTTGTATTGATTACTGCAGCTGTGCAATGGATTCATTCACAAATACAAACTACAACTCACAAACACTTTAGAGTTAGGCTCCACCATCAGAATGTGTACTTAGACTTATAAAGATCACATGGATATTATTCAGTGAGTTTATTCACCAAAACTAACCTGTTATACAGGAGGAAAAAGCACACAGGACGTTTCAATTGTTCACAGACTGGTCGCTCTCATCAGAATGACAAGACACTTCCGGTCTGCAGGTGATAGCATTCAATTGGGAAGGAACGCCCTACTGCCCCCTACTGACCAATGTGAATACTGATAAATGTGTAATGACAGCTCCAAAAACGAATTCAAACCACAAAATAAACTAAATAAATCAACACAAAAATGTGACACATTATGAGTGGGTCACATGTGTATGTACAACAGGCTGTCAACACGTCACTCAGGTCCGCATGGAGCTGGAGGGGGCGTGGCCTCCAGCTCCGCCTGAATTTCGGGAGATTTTCGGGAGAAAATTTGTCCCGGGAGGTTTTCGGGAGAGGCGCTGAATTTCGGGAGTCTCCCGGAAAATCCGGGAGGGTTGGCAAGTATGGTGTGATATCATGTGTGATACAAACAGTCCTGCATCGTGTTTACTTGCGCGTGATATCATGTGCGATAAACGCAATCCTGCAGAGTGTTTACTTGCGTGAGATATTATTTGCGATACAAGCAGTCATGTAGAGTGTTTACTTGTGTGTGATATCATATGCGAAACAAGCAGTCCCGTAGAGTGTTTATTTTAGTGTGATATCATGTGCGATAAAATCTATCGTACAGAGTGTTGACCTGAGTGTGACATCAAGTGCAATACAAGCAGTCCTGTAGTGTTTACTTGTGTGTGATATCATGTGCGATACAAGCAGTCCTGCTGCGTGTTTACTTGTGTGTGATATCATGTGCAATACAAGCAGTCCTGCATCGTGTTTACTTATGTGTGATATAATGTGCGATACAAGCAGTCCTGCATCGTGTTTACTTGTGTGTGATATCATGTGTGAACAAGCAGTCCTGCTGCGTGTTTATGTGTGTGTGATATCATGTGCGATATAAGCAGTCCTGCATCGTGTTTACTTGCGTGTGATATCATGTGTGATGAACGCAATCCTGCAGAGTGTTTACTTGCGTGTGATATCATGTGCGATACAAGCAGTCCTGTAGAGTGTTTACTTGTGTGTGATATCATGTGTGAAACAGGCAGTCCTGTAACGTAGTGGGCCCGGTACCGGTCCGTGGATCGATTGGTACCGGGCCGCACAAGAAATTAAAAAAAAAAAAAAGATAATTTTTTTATTTTTTTATTTTTATTTTTTTATTAATTCAACATAAAAAACACAAGATACACTTACAATTAGTGCACCAACCCAAAAAAACTCCCTCACCCATTTACACTCATTCACACTCATTCGCACAAAAGGGTTTTTTTTTTCTGTTATTAATATTTCTGGTTCCTACATTATATATCAATATATATCAATACAGTCTGCAGGGATACAGTCCGTAAGCACACATGATTGTATTTCTTTATGACAAAAAAATATATATACTTTTTTAACTATCGACACTTAACTTATACTGTGCTAAGCTTTTTCCTGCCCCAACTTAACGATGAATTCAATACGAATTTCTTACCTGTGCTTGTTTCGATGGCAATCGGACAGCCATGCGCTGGGTTGCGAGGCGGTGGGTGACGTCACATGACAAGGGTGACGTATGACGATGTCAAGGTGCATCGCGTCAAATGACAGCGCTGCAGTTTGTTGTATAAACTTGATGTCCTGACGAGGCGGTCAACTGTTTTTTTTTTTTTTTTTTTCCTCCCCTCTTCCCTGCTCCCTCCCCCAAAAGACTCCAAGAGTCGGCGAGGTGTTGCGTTTAAGACTCCACATTGAAATGGTTTTAACCAAGGGAGGACATTTGCTTCATTCTTCTATTGAAACACAAACATGAATATCGATCAGAAGCGGAGATCAGTTTACTCCCAGAATGATGATGTAAGTCAGCGACATACGTACTCCTGCACGCATATGTATGTATACGTTTTAATGAGAACGCTAAATAAGTTGTTCACTGTGTATGTTATAAAAACAATATACTTGTATTACTACTGCTACCACTTACATAGCGTTAATATTTATGTCGATGTTCAGTGTTCCAATATTCGTGAACGCACCGCGCCTTAGATGTGATTGGTAGAGAATGAGGAAGTGTTTTTGTCAGAACTTTAACAAAAACATGACACAAACAGTCAGTATAATTCAGAACGGCGACAGTATGAAAATAAAGAAACAAAATCTTCAATAATGTTTCCCCACAAAATGACTTTCGTTACGACCGGCTGCTGTTATTGTTTATACTTATATTCTAAATCTCCTTGTTTGTGAACGTAAACGTGATTGGTCGAGAACGAGGAAGTGTTTTTGTCAGAACTTTATTTCAACAACAATATTTAACAAGTCCGACTTCCCAGTACAGGTGGAATAACATCCATCCATCCATTTTCTACCGCTTGTCCCTTTCGCCGTCTGTCAAATTTGCAACAAAATTAACGTAAAAAAATTCTTTCTATTTTCATATGTGGGCATTCACTAGTTTCCAGGCTTTTTTTTGCAATAATCCAAGTTACATAATGTAAAAGTACATACAGCGAAAAGAAGGGATAACACTTGAAAAAGAATGAAATTGTATTTGATGTTTTATGTTTGTTAGAATGTGGTAAGCATATATATATATATATATATATATATATATATATATATATATATATATATATATATATATATATATATATATATATATATATATATATATATATATATATATATATATATATATATATATACATACATACATACATACATACATACATACATACATACATACATACATACATACATACATACATACATACATATGTATGTGTGGGGGAAAAAATCACAAGACTATTTCATCTCTACAGGCCTGTTTCATGAGGGGGGGTACCCTCAATCGTCAGGAGATTTTAATGGGAGCATTCGCATACCATGGTTTATATAGAGCACAGAGTGGGTGGGTACAGGCTGGTCTAGGGGCGTGGTGATTGGCTCATGTGTTACCTAGGAGGTGTTTCCGTCTATGGCGGCATGTTGTTACAATTTCGCTGCGCTTGTTGAGGGATGACAGGTCTGGACGGTAAATAATAAACAGTAATAAACAATAATAATAATAATAATATTATTATTTACCGTCCAGACCTGTCATCCCTCAACAAGCGCAGCGAAATTGTAACAACATGCCGCCATAGACGGAAACACCTCCTAGGTAACACATGAGCCAATCACCACGCCCCTAGACCAGCCTGTACCCACCCACTCTGTGCCCTATATAAACCATGGTATGCGAATGCTCCCATTAAAATCTCCTGACGATTGAGGGTACCCCCCCTCATGAAACAGGCCTGTAGAGATGAAATAGTCTTGTGATTTTTTTTCCCCACACATACATATATTGCGCTCTACTACGGTATCGAGCACTATTTTTTGGATAACCTTATTAAGACATATACATATATATATATATATATATATATATATATATATATATATATATATATATATATATATATATATACATACATACATACATACATACATACATACATACATACATACATACATACATACATACATATATATATATTGTTGAATAAGGCGATTTGTCCAGGGTGTACCCCGCCTTCCGCCCGATTGTAGCTGAGATAGGCTCCAGCGCCCCCCCGCGACCCCAAAGGGAATAAGCGGTAGAAAATGGATGGATGGATGAATAAAAGTAAACATTTTTTTTATTTTAAATAACTTTATTTAAATAAACAATAAATCAGTGCAATCGCAATAAAAATATGAGCGAAATAGAAAAGTATACATAATATCTGCTATTAAACAAAAGGGCAAATATAACAAAAATATGCTTTTTCCACAAATAAAATTGACAAAATGAGTATTGTTTGTCATAATTTTAAGGGATTTGAAATGAAGTTTTTTAAAAACAATTATGTTTGAGGGAGTTTTTGTACATTTATGGACAAGGAACTTTACAAGACTGTGTGTGACAATAGACAGATTCCTTTATTGTCATTGTAAAGAAATACATTTTATTTAACGCACAAGGTGAAACAGGGCCTATAAGAAGTATATTAAATCAATAGTTATTAATAAATATATTAGGGATTTTCAAACCTACCATTCTCCTCTGTTTGACTACTTTCACTTGATCAACCTTTTTCTAACATTCCACACTACAAAATCATACAAGTATGTATGATTTGTGCTGATATCGTATCATTCATTGTTTGTTTGTTTTCCTCCCAGCAGTCCCCAATTGAACCTGACTTACTGAGGTGCAGCAACCTGAACATGCCCCTGCTGGCGTCAGAGTTCTTCAAAAGCGAATTACAGCTGCACCTGGATGGCATAACTACCGAGTAAGTAGGCCGACAACTCAACACACATGGCGGCCTGACGAGCACTCATATCCCCCCGCAGGACGTGGGACTTAATCGAGTACGGCCACTTTGACTGCAATGCATTCATGGTGCTGTTGAAAATGTGGCAAAGTATCCTGTACAAAATCTCCCAAGAAGTGCTGGTCGTTGTGGTGCCTCAGGTGGAAGAACACGCACACATCATCGAGTGAGTGCACGCAGAGAACCAACAAAACATGCACTTGCTTTGTTTTGCCCACCTTTCACAATCCTGTGGTGAGACAACTCTTTTGCCTTTTAAATAGTAGAACAAAAGGCCAGAAAGAGGGCGGTTCTACATGCCTTCTAAATAGTGAAAAACTGCTAGTAAGTGGCGGTTCTACATACCTTCTAAATAGGGAAAAACTGTTAGTAAGTGGCGGTTCTACATGCCTTCTAAATAGTGGAAAAACTGCTAGTAAGTGGCGGTTCTATATGCCTTCTAAATAGTGACAAACTGCTAGCAAGTCACGGTTCTATATGCCTTCTAAATAGTGGAAAACTGCTAGTAAGTGGCGGTTCTACATGCCTTCTAAATAGTGAAAAACTGCTAGTAAGTGGCGGTTCTATATGCCTTCTAAATAGAGGAAAACTGCTAGTAAGTGGCTGTTCTACAAGCCTCCTAAATAGTGAAAAACTGATAGTAAGTGGCGGTTCTACAAACCCTGTTTCCATATGAGTTGGGAAATTGTGTTAGATGTAAATATAAATGGAATACAATGATTTGCAAATCCTTTTCAACCCATATTCAATTGAATGCACTAAAGAGACAAGATATTTGATGTTCAAACTCATAATCTTTATTTTTTTTTTGCAAATAATAATTAACTTATAATTTCATGGCTGCAACACGTGCCAAAGTGGTTGGGAAAGGGCATCTTCACCACTGTGTTACATCACCTTTTCTTTAAACAACACTCAATAAACGATTGGGAACTGAGGAAACTAATTGTTGAAGCTTTGAAAGTGGAATTCTTTCCCATTCTTGTTTTATGTAGAGCTTCAAATGTTCAACAGTCGGGGGTCTCCACTGTCGTATTTTACACTTCATAATGCGCCACACATTTTCAATGGGAGACAGGTCTGGACTGCAGGCGGGCCAGGAAAGTACCTGCACTCTTTTTTTTTACGAAGCCAAACTGTTGTAACACGTGCTGAATGTGGCTTGGCATTGTCTTGCTGAAATAAGCAGGGGCGTCCATGAAAAAGATGGCGCTTAGATGGCAGCATATGTTGTTCCAAAACCTGTATGTACCTTTCAGCATTAATGGCGCCTTCACAGATGTGTAAGTTACCCATGCCTTGGGCACTAATGCACCCCCATACCATCACAGATGCTGGCTTTTGAACTTTGCGTCCGATAACAGTCTGGATGGTTCGCTTCCCCTTTGGTCCGGATGACACGATGTCGAATATTTCCAAAAACAATTCGAAATGTGGACTCATCAGACCACAGAACACTTTTCCACTTTGCATGAGTCCACCTTAGATGATCTCGGGCCCAGAGAAGCCGGCGGCGTTCCTGGATGTTGTTGATAAATGGCTTTCACTTTGCATAGTAGAGCTTTAACTTGCACTTACAGATGTAGCGACGAACTGTATTTAGTGACAGTGGTTTTCTGAAGTGTTCCTGAGCCCATGTGGTGATATCCTTTAGAGATTGATGTTTTTGATACAGTGCCGTCTGAGGGAATCGAAGGTCACAGTCATTCAATGTTGGTTTCCGGCCATGCCGCTTACGTGGAGTGATTTCTCCAGATTCTCTGAAACGTTTGATGATATCATGGACCGTAGATGTTGAAATCTCTAAATTTCTTGCAATTGCACTTTGAGAAACGTTGTTCTTAAACTGTTTGACTATTTGCTCACGCAGTTGTGGACAAAGGGGTGTACCTCGCCCCATCCTTTCTTGTGAAAGACTGAGCATTTTTTGGGAAGCGGTTTTTATACCCAATCATGGCACCCACCTGTTCCCAATTAGCCTGCACACCTGTGGGATGTTCCAAATAAGTGTTTGATGAGCATTCCTCAACTTTATCAGTATTTATTGCCACCTTTCCCAACTTCTTGGTCACGTGTTGCTGGCATCAAATTCTAAAGTTAATGATTATTTGCAAAAAAATGTTTATCAGTTTGAACATCAAATATGTTGTCTTTGTAGCATATTCAACTGAATATGGGTTGAAAATGATTTGCAAATCATTGTATTCCGTTTATATTTACATCTAACACAATTTCCCAACTCATATGGAAACGGGGTTTGTACATGCCTTTTAAATAGTGAAAAACTGTTAGTAAGTGGCGGTTCTACATGCCTTCTAAATAGTGAAAAACTGCTAGTAAGTGGCGGTTCTATATGCCTTCTAAAAAGTGACAAACTGCTAGCAAGTCGCGGTTCTATATGCCTTCTAAATAGTGAAAAACTGCTAGTAAGTGGCGGTTCTACATGCCTTCTAAATAATGAAAAACTGCTAGTAAGGGGTAACTTCATGTAACTCTTAGAGGAAAAACTGCTAGCAAGTGGCGGTTCTACATGCCTTCTAAATAGTGAAAAACTGCTAGTACGTGGCAGTTCTACATGCCTTCTAAATAGTAAAAAACTGCTAGTAAGTGGCAGTTCTACATGCCTTCTAAATAGTCAAAAACTGCTAGTAAGTGGCAGTTCTACATGCCTTCTAAATAGTGAAAAACTGCTAGTAAGTGGCAGTTCTACATGCCTTATAAATAATGAAAAACTGCTAGTAAGGGGTAACTTCATGTAACTCTTAGAGGAAAAACTGCTATCAAGTGGCGGTTCTACATGCCTTCTAAATAGTGAAAACTGCTAGTAAGTGGCGGTTCTACATGCCTTCTAAATAGTGAAAACTGCTAGTAAGTGGCAGTTCTACATGCCTTCTAAATAGTAAAAAACTGCTAGTAAGTGGCAGTTCTACATGCCTTCTAAATAGTCAAAAACTGCTAGTAAGTGGCAGTTCTACATGCCTTCTAAATAGTGAAAAACTGCTAGTAAGTGGCAGTTCTACATGCCTTATAAATAATGAAAAACTGCTAGTAAGAGGTAACTTTATGTACCTCTTATAGGAAAAACTGCTATCAAGTGGCGGTTCTACATGCCTTCTAAATAGTGAAAAACTGCTAGCAGGAGGTGGCTTTATGTACCTCGAAGTAAAAAACTGCTGACGAGTGGCAGTTGTACATCCCTTCTAAAGAGAGAAAAACTGCTAGTAAGTGGTGGTTCTACATGCTTTCTAAATAGTGAAAAACTGCTAGTAAGTGGCGGTTCTACATGCCTTCTAAATAGTAAAACTGCTAGTAAGTGGTGGTTCTACATTCCTTCTAAATAGTAAAACTGCTTGTAAGTGGCAGTTCTAATGTCTTCTAAATAGTGAATAACTGGTAGTGGTGGTTCTACATACCTTCTAAATAGTGAAAAAATGTTAGTAAGTGGCAGTTCTACATGCCTTCTAAATAGTGAAAAACTGCTGGCAAAAGGCGCTTTTCTGTGGCTTCAGAATATTGAAGATCAGCTAGCAAAAGACATTATTGGGGACAGCATGGCGAGGCGTGTAGAACGGCCGTGGCAGCAACTTGAGGGTTCCAGGTTCGATCCCCATCACTGCCATTGTGTCCTGAGGCAAGACACTTCACCCTTGCTCCCAATTCTTAGCACTTTTAAAAATACATGTTTGTAGTAACATATATAATTACAACAATTTAGCATTATGTTTGTGTTCAATTACATACACCAAGTGTGGTTATCCTAAACATTCCTGCCACATCATTTTACACACTATTGAAAGTCTTTTTTCTTTTGGACATATACCGCAATATCGTACAGTGTGGTTTTGATATCATTACATCCCTTCTAAGCATCATGTAGCAGTATTGCTAAGTGCTGAATAAGAAACTAAAAAAATGATAAAACAATCACTTACTGTACAATGTCTGCTCTCACTGGAATGCCGACTGTTTATATCTTCCTTTTTAGATGAAAAAAAAAAAAGTGCCGCAAACAAGCGTCTTTTCGTGTCTTTCTTGCCTTTTCCGGGTCTTAAGCCTCGTTCACACTGCAGGTCAATCCCCATTTTGTTGCCCTGTATCGCATTTTTTCATGTCAGTGTGAACAGTGAAATTCCAATTTTTTTCATATCCGACCCAGGCCTCTTTGGTATGTGGAAATAATTTGGATATATATGCAATGCGTCATCAATGTGAACGCTCCCGCACTCAGGTCGCATTCATCCGACTAGAACGTCATCAAAAACCAATAAGCGTCACCGTTATTGGCCAAAATAGACGGTTACAAAATAAATAACGGACCAGAAAACAGGTGAAAATTAAAATGTTTTAAGAACTCACATAAAAGTTCCACCACTCTTGTCTTCGACTGCATCAAAGCAAAATATCCCGTAAACCTGCGAGAGCCAAAATACTTGTCCCCTTCCTTCTTAAATCTTCTACATGCAATAATTTGGTTCAGAAAATTATGACTTTTAATTGCACAAAATCCTTGAAATGTCATTTACAAATGCGCCAGCACTGAGACCGACTAGAACTGAAGCCATTTTTACTTCCGTAGCCACTGCGTGCGACGGCACGACTGTATGCGTGTCAGATTGCATTCACATTACCAATCACATTTTTTTGTAATATTAAGAGAGCAGTAGAAAAATCTGAATTGGACATCCGACCCTGCAGTGTGAACGTAGTTGGATCTCAAAGGTGACCAACTTCTCGGTTTATGTCCACAACCTTCTGCTATCCAGGTGACAGGCGTGATTTATAATCTAGAATTAATTTTCACCAGCTCAGAGGCGATGCAGCAGCTCACCGGCTCAATATGTCAATTTAGCAGCATAAGCTAGTTAGCGCTCTGTGATTACGGCACCACTAAAAATACTTTGTCTGCAAAAGCGCTTATAACAATATCTCTAATACTTGGCTAAAATGGAGTACTGTTGGCTTCTTTATAGAGGGCTTTATGGACTGAGTAGAGTATTAACATTAGCTACATTGTTAGCCACCTCATACTTGCCATATTTTACAACTTAGAATTCATGAAAAAAAAACACGTGTTCTTGTCTCACAAGGATTGTGAATGATAGGCAAAATTCCCCAAAAGTGCAGTTCCCCTTTAAGTCTGGATTAAAAAGTGTTATTTTTCCCTTTTAGGAAAGGTTGTGGCACTCTACAACGGGCCCTCAACTTCTCGTGTGTGACGGAGGATGACATCCACGCATGCATTTGGGACTCGCTTCTTCTGGCCCTCAAAGACACAATAAACGCCGGAAACGTAAAGACGGCGTGTGGCGACCAGCTGCTGGAGATGGTCGCAGCTAAAGTGTCGAAGACGGTGAACAAAGCGCTGTCCGACATCTCCTTGAAGCCCAACTCTTTCACGTACCCGGACGTGCCTCACCAAGTGTCGGAGATCGGAGAAATAGCGCTACAGACAATCTCGGTGCTGAGGAACTGCTTGGAGAACATGAGGACGGCCGCCGGCGCCGCAGGGGAGGACGTGTGCGCAGACAGCGACTCGTCGGAGGAGAAAAGCAACGGCTTGGTGGCGCCTCTGCCCACGCCTGTGCTCAACACCCGGGCGGAAAAGAAATTCCGCGCCCGCACTCCCGCCGACGGCTGCGCGAAGACGGAAAAGGGTTGTTGTCGCCACACGTCCGTGGGAACATGGACAAAGAAAGAAAACACCTTTTTCACTGTGTTGCTGTGGAAGCTGACGGACCATATCGCCCACTCCAACTCCAAGTCGGTGCTGGAGATGGACATCGACTGGATGTTGGCGCATCTCATGAGCGCGGTGGTAGAGACGCACCCCAACCTCCTGCTGAACATCGGCGACTTCCACGTCCACATCTACAAGGACCTCTGTCAGGAATTTGGATCAAAGGAGCGCCTGTATTTCTCCATGGCGCGCTCTCAGGCCGCCTTTGTGGAAGCTCTCGCTCGGGCACTCAGGAATCATCTCCAGGTGCCGAAAAAGACCGACTTTTTCACCAAGGTCAGGGCCTTTTTCAAGAAGAAGACTGCAAAAGTGTCTCTGGCCTATGAGCAAGGACAGATGTGGCTGCAGGCCTCCACGGGCACCAAGAAGCTCTGACCCGGGTCTGAAGAAGCCGTTCTGACTTCCTGCGAGGAAACCATAACGACAGATGTTTTTCAGTGCAGCCTGATGAGACGTCGCTTTATTGGTTCGGCAGCTAAGATTCCTCACAACCAGTGTTGCCCGAGTGCAGGTTGGTGAATGATGCAACCTGCTACCTCTGGCCATGGAGCGCTCAAAAGGCTCCCTTCCCCAGTACTGGTGTGCGGATGCTCCCTGCCCCAGTACGGGTGTGCGGATGCTACCTGTCCCTGTATAGGTGTGCGGATGCTACCTGTCCCTGTATAGGTGTGCGGATGCTACCTGTCCCAGTACGGGTGTGTGGATGCAGGGCATTGCCGCGGGTTCACGGCCAAGCACAAGAGTTGCGCTGTCAGAGCTCAGTCCAGTCCACTTGTTTACTACGTTGTTGGAGCGTGGTACTCTCACTTTACATACAGAAACACACACACACACACGGCGGCCGAGCCTTTTCACAAAGGCCGCGGCGAGATCCGTCTCATTCCACCTCGTCGTCCAGTCCCCGTGAGCGTCCTTGTAGCCGTGTGACGACGGCACTGTGAGTCGGTGCGTTGGTGAAAACGGTGCCCACAAACCAAGGCGTTCCTCTCAGAAGGTGGCGGATGACCGTGCAGGTGCCCGACGTCTCGATGCGGAATCCGGAATGCAGGGGTTCGTCTTCCTCCTTCCCCGTGTGTGCTGCGCTCGGACTAACTGGAGATGCAAAGAACTGTTGGGAAACGAGAAGATAGCAAATTATGATAGAGGCTGAAATAAACTGACTGATGAACACAATAAGTTTGTTTCTCTCATAACTAGGGATGGCTACCGAATTCTGTACTTTTATAGGCACCGACCGAATTCTGTCGGTCCTATCGGGTATCGATTCACGTAAAATCAAACAGTGCCATGTTTCGATACCTTTATTGCAGACTGTGTGTTCCATTTGTACTGTGTAGTCCGAATTTAAACTGGACGCTCCTGTAGGTCGGATTTGCAACTCGGAAAGTCGGAGCATTCTCACCAACCCGAGTTGGCTTCAAAGATGGCTGCTCTGGATGTAAACAATATCATTTTCTATAATATCTGTTATAAGCACTTCTGATTTGTTTTTGTCGCACAAAATCAGCCACATACGATGTATTAGTGGAGGTTTAAATATGGTAACCTTACTGTAGTGTAAACCGCTGTTAACCATGTTGGGCCGGGAGTGGCCCCTCGGGGGCTGCCGAAAAATATTTGTTTCTCAGATATGGTCCTTACAGGCCGCAGCAGTACTTAGTTTTAATACACTTTTTCACCACTTGTGGCAGTAATTAAAATAACAGACAAAAAGAAGTCTGGAGTTAAAGTCAAATTTTAAGCGCAAAAATTATGACTAAAGTAGTGAAGTTGTATTTTCATTTGCACTTACATTTTATTGACAGTTTATTAAAGAAACATTATTTATCATTGATTTAGTTAGAATTTATTTGTTTTAGCGCTGGGTAATTGTATGTAAATGTATTTTTCATCAATTTTTATGAGTACCGGTACCTACTTTTAGTTTCATGGTTAATGGATTCATATCATTTGACAAGGT
The DNA here is from genome assembly GCF_033978685.3 of Nerophis lumbriciformis. Lineage (NCBI taxonomy): Eukaryota > Metazoa > Chordata > Actinopteri > Syngnathiformes > Syngnathidae > Nerophis > Nerophis lumbriciformis. The sequence continues at coordinate 21,426,599 of NC_084570.2, read as the reverse complement.
TTATTCTGTAAAACTAAGTTGGTTAGATTATTGAACATAATTACAAATCAAAAGTAAGATAACAAATACAGTGTTAATATTTGAGTGGGCCCCAGAACCCTACTTCATGGAAAGGTTGGGCGCTGAGGTAAAAAATGTTAAGAACCCCTAGCGTAAACGACATTTATTTCATGTGGTTTATACGTTCTACATCGCTGGCAATAGCATCTGTAATTCCTCTTCATCCACCGTGTTTGGAAGTTGCAGAAAGCGTGCATATTTTCCCAAAGGTTGTTGATATTCAGACAAGGTAAGCACAAGAATTGCTTTCGTGGATGTGGCATTCGTGATTTCCAACCTCGTAACTGGAACGCTCACAACTCGGCTGTGACGTCATTATCAGCTCAGACTTCCAACTTCATTCAATGGAATGCATCATAGCCGATTTTAACACCTCCAAAATTGGTACTGGATAACAGACTTTGCACAAGTAAACATGCTGCAGGACTGCTTGTATCGGAGCGCGCGATTTCACATGCAAGCGGATATCATCCGATATTAGACTTTTTCTAACCGATATCGGATCGGGACACCCTGAAATGCAACACCAGGGCTCTAATAATTAAATAATAATACAATACTTCATCTCTTTAGCTGCAAGTGTACCGTATGGAATGACTAAAAACAGAACTCACAGCTTCTCCTGTTGTCGGGTCGATAAAGTCCGCCCAGTAGCCTGCGGTCCACAGCGCGAAACACATTTCCTTTGCGCCGCTCACAAACTATAAAAGATGAGGAAGCGCAGTGAGCGTCACTTCACGCCTCTTGGGATCAAAACACAGACATCAAAAACAGAGAGGAACCTCAAAGGTGTAAACGCTATGCTGTTGCTAACATACTGACCGTGCTATAAGAAGTAATTTCGGCAATGGTTCACCTGTGTGAAGCTGGCTCACCTTGTCCTTGCAAACCTCAAAATATCACTGCTGTTCAATTTTTAACATCATTTTTTCCCAGTTTGTGCCATTTTAATTCATTACAAAAATACATTTTCTGATCACCACAGTCCTTCCTGGATTTAGCAGGCTTTCTATTGTGATTGTTGCGGCCTAAAAAAGGCCTGAATATTTGGCAACCTGTTCAGAAAGTTGTGACAAAAGTTGTTGTTTTGAGGCTTAGTTTTTCTTCGATAACATTGTCTCAACTTGTGATTTTATAAATGTTCTGTTTTAAGTGCTACTTGTAACCTTAACCTCAAAGAGCACAGGATTCCAACAAAGAAATGTTACTCAAACTGGACATTGATGGTTTACTCTTTTTTTTTTTTTTTACACCACAGACTTTAAAGATCATTGTCAAATTACTATATTGTTATAAATAATTATAACTAATAGTAATAATTAAATGTAATTACAGAAACAACACCCACGGCTTCCTTATTGTCAGCTGCCTGCTCTGCTGCCCACAAGTTGCAGAAATTATCCGTGTATTCTTTACACTTAAAAAGTGATTTATGTTCCAAAACACCTGCGATGAGGTGGCGACTTGTCCAGGGTGTACACCGCCTTCCGCCCGATTGTAGCTGAGACAGGCTCCAGCGCCCCCCGCGACCCCAAAAGGGAATAAGCGGTAGAAAATGGATGGATGTTCCAAAACATTTACTCCCGCACATTAAGAGTATTTGTGCACTGTTAAGAGTGATATATAGCGGAAATTTTTGTTGGTAAATGAGAGATTATTATCACACTTCAACATCTCTATCATGCAAATACTGCCTCTTTTGCTAGGTCAGCATTGCAAATGAGAATCTGTTTTTAATTGCTTTACCCTGGATTGGGGGTCAGCAACCCGCGGCTCTCTAGCACCGCCCGAATGGTTCCCTGGAGCCTTTTCAAAAATGTATGAAAATGGAAAAAGATGAGGGAAAAAATATAAGTTTTTTTGTTTTAATATGATTTCTGTAGGACAACAAAAATGACATTAACCTTCCTAATTGTTAGAAATCCCACTGTTTGTACTAAACATGCTTCACTGATGAGAGACTTTGGCAAGCACCGTTTTGCCCTACTAATGTTGGCGGTCCTTGAACTCACCGTAGTTTGTTTACATGTACAACTTGCTATGAAGCTGCCAAAGAAAGACGTATTTTATGCCGCCACTCCTTTGTCTCATTTTGTCCACCAAACGTTTTATGCTGTGCGTGAATGCATAAAGGTGAACTTTGTGGAAATTGCGGCCATTCGACAAAGTTACGAGACCACGCATTTTCAGCCATTGGTTGAATCTGCTAGATAGATTCCTGGTTTGGGTAATTCTCCCCAAACATTTCTCAAATGTTTGCGCGGTCACACATTTGTGATACTATGGTTTCAATTGCTGCGTTTCCATTGCAGTTTTTATCAAAATAAAAGCGATATTTCTAAAACTTCGACAAAATACATTTGCGACTTGTGTTTCCATTTAAGGGAGTTTTGCGCCATGAGCAGTAATTCTCGTAAAATCTCATCCCGCGAGACTCCACTTTAAGGAAGGAATTGCAGCCACCACTGCTGCCGTGATGTCAATAGATGACGAAGCAAGCAGGTGATCGCTCAAAGGCAACGTACTTACGGCCCCCTTGACATTGTTGGGTCATGTGGGTCTCCGTTTCCGGGAAGGGACAAGCCAGACGGCCCGTTGCGGTGGTCCCGCTTCGACTCTCTCGTCATCATTTGGGATGTGCGCGTCTGTTGTGATTTCCCTTCCTCGTTCCATGACCCGCCCTATCTTGCCTCTGATTGGCCTGTCCGTAATGTTTTGACCTAATCTTAACCAATCGCGACTCACCATACTAAACCAACCAATCATGGATGTTCTTATACGTAAACCAACCAATCCTCATTGATGTTTCCCGTATATTTTGTCCCCTGCCCGTGGAGTTGCTTCGCTACATAGCTTCGATTTTTAAGTTAATCTTTAATGGACAACCGTAGTTTTTACCAATGGATTATCAAAAACGGTACTCCTTACGGGAAAACTGTAGTTGTTGGTAGGTATGGCAAAGAGACGGATCAAGATTTTAATACACATTGTCGGTCGTAAAAAAACAAAGAAAAACTGAAAAAAAAATTTCCCCCACGGATATAAAAAAGACGAATTTCCGACTATAGACGGAAAAATCACATGCCTGCAGGTTTTTCGAAATACCGGTGTTTCCAATACCAGTTTCTTATTGTGATATTTAGGTTTTGCGCATTTTTCGGGGTAATGGAAACGCAGCTAATGTTATTACAGCTTATTTTGAGTGAACAATAAAATGGTAAAAACATTAAAGCTTTAACAGCACAAACAAAAGGCAGTGATATTTTTCATATTTACAAAGACAAGGCGGCAACATTTTTTAACAATTAAACACTCTGTAACACGCTGTAATGACCGTCGATAAAGGCTTTATGTGAAGGTGAAATAAAAAGTTAAGCTCTGTTAAAAGTAACACATACAAAACACGATCTTAACTTTTATAAGTGAGTAATTTGTTATTCTTATAGCCAGACCTGTGTGTTTACTTCCGTACCTGACGGTTTCAGCTGCAGCTGTTGCTTTCCTCAGAGGTTGTCACTGCAGATAGCGCTGTCAGCCTGCTACTACAAGCAGGAGGACAGCGCCAAAAACTGTTTAAATCAGCTGACCAGACACGTCACAGCAACATCACATGAAAACCTCTGAGGAAGGCAAAGGTTGTAGCCGAAACCGTCAGGTACGAAAGTAAACACAGGTCTGGCTGTAAGAATAACAAATTGCATTATTTTTTTGAAGACCTAATGAACCTCTTTGGATTACTGTATAAGTGAGTGTTACTGTTTCTTCACATAACTTCTCCCTTCAATTAAAAAGTTAAATCAACTTTTGAGGTTCCAGTGCACACCCCCAAGACTCACTCTGCTGAGCAGCTGCTCTCTGTCCGGCTCCGCCTCCTCCAACAGACCGCTCCTCTGCGAGACCGTCACGACTGTGATGGAAGTGTTGGGTGCCGTCGGGAACAACAGCTCCAGATCTGTCCGTCGCGCGCATGTTTGAGAGTTAGTTTCACGTAGAAGCACTGCCAGTTGGGATAAAGAAGGTACTCCAAAACTGTGCTCACCTTTTCTTAGCAGCTCCGGGCAGGAATTTATGGAACAATCTGTGTCTGTTTGATGAAAATACTGCTCAGCTTTGTGAACCCGCTTGGATATGGGTCCCAGTTTCCCCTGAGAAACAGCACATGCAAACCCAGGGGGGGCATTTTGATATTTTTCATTTTTCAAAATCATTAGGGGCCCTGTGATGATGTGGCGACTTGTCCAGGGTATACCCCGCCTTCCGCCCGATTGTAGCTGAGATAGGCTCCAGCGCCCCCCGTGACCCCGAAGGGATTAAGCGGTAGAAAATGGATGGATGGATGGAAAATCATTAGGGCTCCTCTCATTTTTGGTAAATGTTAAAGGCCACAGTGGCCCAAAAGGCTCTCAGTCATTTAAGTATTAAAAATAAATAATATATCAATTTTATTTTATCTTTTTTACTTTCAACACTTAAACATCTAAATATCAACTTCAGATCTAACCGTTGCCACAATGTTTTTTTTATGTTTTATGCCCTTTACCCCCCCAAAGAAAACTTTTTTTTCACAGCAAAAACACAAAATATGCAATATTTTTCCTAAAACATTTTTCAAAATAGAATACTTGATGTGAAGTAATTGAAGCCTTTTGTAGGTAAATAATTTATAACAACATTCCTTTTGCTTCAATATTATTTTTTGTTCAATGATAGTTAAAAAATAAATTGACTTGATCCGAAGGGCCCCTCCCCCACTCAAGTGTAAAAATAAATCATATATAAACATATATTATTTTTATATTTAGCAATTAAATCTATAGATCAGTGGTTCTTGAACTTTTTTTTTTACCAAGTACCACCTCAGAAAAGACTTGGCTCTGCAAGTACCACCATAATGACAAACATTAAAATACAGTAGCATAGTAGGCTTTGGCATTCATTCGAGGTTTTATTTAACAACAATATTTTGGCCACTGAAACACTACACACAGTTTGAACGGTAACAGTGTGTGAATTTTTGATTAAGTCAATATTTGGCATACCACTAGATGAAGACCGCGTTCTACAGTTTGAGAATCACTGCTCTAGATCAACTTCTGATTATCCATCGATTATAAGGTTTTATCATTTTTTGCGCAAAGACAGTTTTAAAGTATAACACTGCTTGCATGGCAGCTTTGTGTTATTAGTGTCAATATTGCACCATTTTTTCGTTACATTACACTTTTTTGCTTTTTAGTTCCAATTTTTATGGGGTTTTTTGGGTAACATTTTTATAATGGGCCGCTAAAGAATTAGTTGCGGGCCGCAAATGGCACCCAGGCCACACTTTGAACACCCCTGCCATAGCCCAAAGGGCTATTTAACAGGTGCTCCTTAAGTTCAGTTAAAACTTGGGGGAGACTAAAATTTTTGCAGAACATTTTCAAAAACACTAGAATGCTCCTGTTGTATACAGCGGTCCTTCACCACCTGGTGCTTCAAACATTGTGGCACATGGCAGAGTGTTTTGAATTTAAAGTAGTGCTGAATTAAGTCTTATAAATGTGTCAAGTGAGAGGAGTGTAATTTGCAGCAAATATTTGAATGATAAAAAAAAAAATTTAAGACTAAAACCAAATGTGATCCCGGCATTCAGGAGCACCCAAGATGGGAGATGGGAGTCAGATCCTGCGGGAAAATGGAGAAAGAAGAGCAGACCCGGCGCTCAAAAACGAGAAATAAAGAAATTAAGAGGCTAGCATTCTAATTTGTGTCCTCTTCTACTGATATTTTCTTCATGATGCTTGAGGAGACACAGTCTATGGAAGAGAACACGGAAGAGAAAGTTGTGATTCTTATATATTACTTTTTTGCTAATGTAAACCCTCTCAGTTTGGAAGTTATCATGGACCAGAGCAACAAAACCATAGCTATCAACGAGGGACGATTGCAGAGGGAAACTCCAATCAGGGGCAGATCCTTGCATTGACATTTTAACCAAACGAACAGCTCTTTCACATTGGAATTTCCCATAACAGGGCTATTTTTTCCTGAAATATGTAACGCTGACAAAAAACCCCAACTCAAAATAAAATTAATACTGAAGGGAGACGTCCGGACCTCGGTGGAAATGTGGGCCCCTGAACAATCTGCCTTAGACTGATAACATTCTCACCTGAAACTCATTGACAAACTGGGCCAGAACAAACTGGTGTCTCTCGGCACTGCACGGTGCCGTCAGTACATCCGGCACCACTCTGTTCGCCGTAGATTTCTTCTTCTCTTCCACGCCTTCCAGGTGGCTGTCGAAGCCCACATTACCTGGCAGCTGGAAGCGCTGGTCCTGAGGTCCGAAAGGTCCCATGTTCTCATCGGGCCACACAGTTCTGGGGCCTACAGGACATACGTGTTATTAGATAGCAGTTATTGACACAAAACTTTGCCATGTTCTTTTTCCGCGCCGAGTACAATACTCACCTGAGTCCGCATGGGACACAGCTATGTACGGTTCATCGGGGTTTGCAGTGGAGAAGGTTCTGACTCTGCAGACCTCCATGGCGGCTAACATTTGCCGACCAATTGTTTGAGAACGGACCAGCCGGCCTCCACCACACAATACCTTTAGGGTAGAAAAAGCATGATTAAAAAAAAGAAATACCTGATCGATAAAAGAAATGAGTTATGCATTTTTACTGCTGATTCTTCTAACTGGTTCAATTCTAAGTTATAGATGCTGTCACATTCCCTATGCGCAAATCTAATAAACTAGTTCCTGTAAAAGTAGAAGTGTAAAAAAATCTATTTTTGAATGAATCGCGATTCTTACTTGTAACAATTCTTAATCGATTAAAAAAATATGTACGGTATATACTGTATATTTTTCTTTTTTTTTTAATCTGTTCTGTCCAGCCACTCAGGCAAATCATATTGTTGATGTAGATGATCATATCTGCTGTACAGATTAACTTTAGAAAAGAGAAGTGTTGGATACTTCTCTTACCTTATTTGTATTTCACTTTATTAAATGTTTGGGTAGAATTTTAAAGTTAAAAAAAAAAGTTAAAGTATTAAATAAAATCAGTTTTCTTTTAAGTAATATGGAAATGTATCAGAGCTTTTATCTGTTTTATGGAGGAAGGTAGTTAATCATAGAACTGGCACCCAATGTTTTTAAAAAAGTATTAATTTTGAATCAAGAATCGTTTTGAATCGAGAATCGATTCTGAAACGAATCCTGTAGTGCCCAAGGATTCACAACCCTATTCATAAGTTACTTTTTTTTAAATTTTTTTTTTTAGAAAATGACTTATTACATTTGAGAGAACACCTGTTAAAGAAAAGATGGCTGACGTCAACAATTTATTTAGAAGAAAAATGTATGATAATATTCTTTGGTATAAATGCGCTTTTTTTTGACAATAATAGAATACTGAAAAGATTAAAATTATGCTAAAAAAATGTGTATTCCTACAAACGTTTTATTTATTATTCTTTCTTTCTTCCTCTTAAGAACAATTTCAACTAAGATATCTTTTTTATTCTTATCAAGTCGATGTATATTTGCTCCCACTAAAAATTCCACTATAAATTAGGACTGGATTAATCATAAGTTTTGCTGCACAATATATTGACTAGCGATGTCCGATAATATCGGGCTGCCGATATTATCGGCCGATAAATGCTTTAAAATGTAATATCGGAAATTATCGGTATCGGTTTTAAAATTATCGATATCGGTTTCTAAAAGTAAAATGTATGACGGACGTAGGGAGAGGTACAAAGTGCCAATAAACCTTAAAGGCATTTCCTTTGCGTGCGTGCCGTCCGAGGCACATAATATCTACCGGCTGTTCTCATCATGAATTAATGTAAGGCATGTTGGTCAACAGCCATACAGGTCACACTGAGGGTGGCCGTATAAGCAACTTTAACACTGTTACAAATATGCGCCACACTGTGAACCCACACCAAACAAGAATGACAAACACATTTCGGGAGAACATCCGCACCATAACACAACATAAACACAACAGCACAAATACCCAGAATCCCTTGCAGCACTAACTCTTCCGGGACGCTACAATATAAACCCCCCGCTACGCCCTACCCCCACCCACCCCAACCCTGCCCACCCCAACCTCCTCATAGTCTCTCTCAGGGAGAGCATGTCTCAAATTCCAAGCTGCTGTTTGGATAGATAGATAGATAGTACTTTATTGATTTCTTCAGGAGAGTTGCCTCAGGAAAATTTAAATTCCAGCAGCAGTGTACAGAATTGAGATCAAATTTAAAAAGTAAAAAGTAAATAATTGGGGTATAATTGGAAACAGAATAGAAAAATATTACAATAAGAATAAAAATAAAAAGCAACAACGAGAATAAAAATATAACAGTAAAATAAGAATATAACAAGAGAAACTAGGCAGTAGTGACCATGTTATGAAAAAGTATTGCACTGTTATTGTTTTGAGGCATGTTAAAAAAAATAATGCACTTTGTGACTTCAATAATAAATATGGCAGTGCCATGTTGGCATTTTTTTCCATACCTTGAGTTGATTTATTTTGGAAAACCTTGTTACATTGTTTAATGCATCCAGCGGGGCATCACAACAAAATTAGGCATAATAATGTGTTAATTCCACGACTGTATATATCGGTATTGGTTGATATTGATATCGGTAATTAAGAGTTGGACAATATCAGAATATCGGATATCGGCAAAAAAGCCATTATCGGACATCTCTAATATTGACCAATAAATGTTTGCCGATAAACTATATTTCTTGTCAACATTATGATAATACATCAAACTAATTCAAGTATACCCTTTCAAATGCAATGAATTGTATTTATTGTATATTCCAAATTTGTAAATTGAATGTAAACTTTTAAATATCCAAGTTAAATAGAAAAACAAATAATAAAAAAAAAATAGTCAGTTTGCAAAATTTTGCACTTGAATAAAAATCACAACTAAAAGCAATAGGTTGTGTCTCTATTAAGGAGGGGTTTGAGGACCCTCAAATACGCACCAATAAAAAAATGGCTAAATAAAGTTCTTGTGATCAAAATTATTACAGTTATTATTATCACGGTATTGATGAATGTGTTCAAAAAGTACTGGTACACATGCTAAAATCTTTTAACCATGCTAGAGGTATGTGTATTCGCCACTGGCTGGGTATCAGCAGTGGTCACTCGCACCATCGTGAATAGGGACCGGACTGCGTTCACATAGTTTTAATCACCACTCCATACACCATTACTCATGACGTAGAATACATATCTTAGTTTATCCCCCCCCCCCCGCAAAAACATCTACAGTCACTAAAATGTTCATTGGAATACCCAATATAATATAAGTTATATATTTATCTGCGAGTCTGCCAGATATCTTTTAAATTGATCAATTCGCACACTGATTCATTGGACCCGCCGAGTGCCTGGTCGCTTGTTTTGTGACTCACAAAAAAAATCACCAAAATGATTCCCAAGCGCGGCCACCGCTGCTGCTCACTGCTCCCGTCACCTCCCAGGGGGTGGAACAAGGGGATGGGTCAAATGTAGAGAGTAATTTCACCATACCTAGTGTGTGTGACTATCTGTGGAACTTTAACTTTGAATTGAGTCAGACCAGCCATGTTTACTAAAATTTCCCATCACTTCCAACGCTAATTTCACAAATTTAATCAATTAAAAAAAACACCGTAACTGGGAAACCTAATTTTTCTGTATTTTTGTTTAGCAAGCACTCCAGTGATACCAACCTCTTTAAAACAGGGTAATTTCTAAGAAATCTTGAGCCCTATTGACTTAGTATTGAAGTTCACCATAAATTTGTGCATTTTCACCGGTTTTAAAAGTCCATAACTCTGGTAATAGTCATCCCAGGAAAATGACAATTATATCACTGGAATCGTCTTTACAATACGTATCTGATAATACTGGTTTTATGTGAATTGATTACTTTAAAAAGCTACACACTTACCTACATGTTGTAGTTCCTTTTTAAATGACAAAAATAAATACAAAATACACACACTATATCCTTTTTTTGCAGAGGAAACATTAATTTTATTTGTGTGTTCAAGTATGTCTACCATTTTCATTTGTGAACGTTTTAGAATGTTTTTTTAACAAAGCCTAGAGTCGGCCCTGGTCACTTGTTCGCTAACCAGACACTAGAAATGTCACTTACTGTGCTGGGCATCACTGATAATCCACCTTTAACTTTTTCTTTACACCGTCACACCTGTTGGCAAACAAAAATAAATATATAGCAGATGTTTAACGAAGTGAAAGTTAAAGCTAGCCGCACATGCTAGCTAAAGCTGCTGTAGGTTATGTAGCGCACAATAGCTGACGTAATGTTGTGATTACGTCTCAACCTGACGACGCTTCGAATAAAATAGGACAAAAAAAACAGTTTTCAGTAAATAACAGTGAAACAACTGCGACGGATGCATACATGATCGGTGTGTTGTGTTTGCTTGTTTTAAGGTAAGATAAGGTCAATCAGCTGATCTGGTTTTGACACTTTCCCGTTTAAGTCTTTAATTTCACAACTCAAAACAATGACACACTTGTTGGCAAAATAAAACCAAAACATTATTTGGAACACATCATTATGCTTGGACTGAATTACACCGTAAAGTACAAATTGTTCTTACCTATTGAAGTTGCACGTCAACCGATCCTCGCATAGCGACGGGAAGCGATTCAGGACATTTCGCGCATGCGCTCCCATCCTCTCATAACGACGAGAAGCGATTCGGGACATTTCGCGCGTGCGCTTTTTGAGCCACGCCAGCGTCGTTAAAAAAGCGCGCCACTAGATGGCAGCAAAATCCAACTTGAAATTTCCACTTTCATGACTTTCTACCAGTATTATTTACATTATTAGCTGGCAAAAACAAACACATGTTTCTTAATTATTTTTGTTCATTTTTTAAGTATTTGTACACATGACCCTTATCATAGATATGTTACTATTAAATGATTTGTTCTTGGGGCATTAATACAGGTGTTCATAACCTTTTTGACCTCGGGGCCCATTTTCTTCACTACTGATTTATCAATCAATCAATCAAAGTTTATTTATATAGCCGTACATCAGGAGTGTCTCAAAGGGCTGCACAAGCCACAACGAAAAACTCAACCCAATGGGATACAATTGAGTAATCTTACTCTTGATTTTAATCGTATTCAATAATTATATTTAACCTACTTACAGTTTACATTAGGGATGTCCGATAATGGCTTTTTGCCGATATCCGATATTGTCCAACTCTTTAATTACCGATACCGATATCAACCGATACCGATATCAACCGATATATACAGTCGTGGAATTAACACATTATTATGCCTAATTTGCACAACCAGGTATGGTGAAGATAAGGTACTTAAAAAAAATATTAAAAAAAGAAGATAAATAAATTAAAAACATTTTCTTGAATAAAAAAGAAAGTAAAACAATATAAAAACAGTCACATTGAAACTAATAATTAATGACAATTAGTAAAATTAACTGTTAAAGGTTAGTACTATTAGTGGACCAGCAGCACGCACAATCATGTGTGCTTACGGACTGTCTCCCTTGCAGACTGTATTGATCTATATTGATGTATAATGTAGGAACCAGAATATTAATAACAGAAAGAAACAACCCTTTTGTGTGAATGAGTGTGAATGAGTGTAAATGGGGGAGGGAGGTTTTTTGGGTTGGTGCACTAATTGTACGTGTAGCTTGTGTTTTTTATGGTGATTTAATAAAAAAAACAAAAAAAACAAAAACAAAAAAAACCGATGCCGATAAAAAAAAAGAAAACGATACCGATAATTTCCGATACTACATTTTAACACATTTATCGGACGATATTATCGGACATCTCTAGTTTACACCCCTGTCAAATGTTATGAAACCATGTGTTAATCACAAAGATTATTATCAAGGCTTAGGTCTGGCTGATTACAAAAACATATACTAATCAAATGTATTGCAGAAGGACTCATAAAAACTGACAAATTAATCAATTATGCAGTGCTAAAATAAATACATTTCATCTAAACTATAATAACAAACACTAACAATACATGTTTCATCTAAAGTGCAAATGAAAATACAGCTTCACCTCTTAAGTCAGGTGTGTCAAACTCATTTAAGATCGGGGACCACATGGAGAAAAATCTACTCCCAAGTGGGCCGGACTGGTAAAATCCCTCACGATAACTTAAAAATAAAGACAACTACAGATAGTTTTCTTTGTTTGAAAATAGAACAAGCCCATTCTGAAAATGTACAAATCATAATGTTTTTTTTTTTACACTTACATGTTGCGGTTAATAGTATTCTATCTTTATTTGTCGTTATTTATATTTTCTGAATAAATTAGTGTTAATTTTCAATCTATCAAGATCAAAAAATTATAACAAAATCAAATTACAGTATGTTATTTATGTAGTTTGATCATTTTCCTCGACTGATGTACTAACATCATGTGGTTTATTTTGTACATACATCGTCTACAAAGATACAAAGAATTGCTATTGCGACATCCAGTGGACACATTTAGAACAGCAGTTTCTTTCATTAAAAAATGTCAGGTAAATTTTTATACTTAGCAAACTCATCCCGCGGGCCGGATAAAACCTGTGTATGCTGGCCTGATCCGGCCCTCGGGCCGTATGTTTGACACACCTGTCTTAAGTCATATAGCCTAGAGAAGTTTCTTGATATTGTCATTACTGCCACAAGTGGTGGAAAAGGGTATTACAACTGAGTACCGCTGCTGCCCATACAGAAAGAGCACAGCTGAGAAACATACTGTATGTTTCAATTTGGCGGCCCTCTAGGAGGCGCTTGTGGCCCAACAATGATTAAGAGAAACAGTATTAATGAAGCATGTCTTGCTCTCTAAACTTGTTGCTGAATTAGTACTGTAATTATTTCACTCAACACCCTAAGACTTAATTTGAACGAGCTTGATTTGTCCTCTAATTAGTCAAAAAGGTACGACATGAGTGTAGTAAGATCAATATTTTTCCTTTCCCTCTGTTGTTTACAGTGATTTTTCTTGTGTTGTTCATATTGTGCCACATACAAAGGATTTAAAATACTTTTAATTTTGTTGGACACAAATCTTAGGCTAACTAGAACAATGAGAGGACAAAAGGACACATTATGGGTTTATCAGGAGTAGGGATGATGTTTGATAAGAAATTATCGAGCCTATTATCGAATCCTATTATCGAATCCTCTTATCGAACCGATTCCTTATCGATTCTCTTATCGAGTCCAGATAGGTTGTTGTATATGGAAAAAAACACACAATATTTGGTTTAACAAAAGCTCACTTTTATTATATAAGAAAAAAATAAAATAAAATAAATAAATCAATATTGACTGTTACCCCCCTAAAAAAATAAAATAAAATAAATAAATATTGACTGTTGTTACCCAAAGTATATTAAGTGGGATTTTTCAGAAAAACAAATATATACAGTAACACAAAAACAACCAGTCTCTGTGATCACTTTAGGTGTATAAATAATAATATAGTGTTAAATAAAATCAGTCCCTTGGGCACAAACTGAAAATAATACAGCTCTCCAAAAAGTGCACTTCTGCTGCTATTTGACATAACTGTTTGTTATGATGCTTTGACATTTTTGCACTTTATTTCTTTATTGACAGAAAATTCTATGAAGAGAAAAGTTGTTTGCAAATGTGGTTACAATGCTAAAAAATGAAAAGTTAAAGCTAAAAAAGAAATACACTTTATTGAGTTAACATTGTTTCTTTATAGGGGGAAAGATGTGATGTTATGAGCTAGGGAATATAACAACTACACTACCCAGCATGCAACGGGAGTGACGAGCATGCGCGGTAGCCCCAAAAAGTGTTGTTGCATGTCGCCACCCGGCAGCTAAGAATGAGGTTATGAGCACGCTGTGAAAGTAAACGTCAAGAACTCAATACGCCTCGTCTGCATTATTTATAATTAGACTGACATCACATATACAGTGTGATTTTGTTGTTTACAAGGAAAGAAAAACAAAAGTTAAAAAAGGGAGATCATGTCATATATGTTGTATCAATATGTATGTGCTGCGGTTGCTTTAAGAACGTTGCGACAGCTGCCGTAAAGGAGGTGCGTTGCTAGCCTGGTTGCTATGTTTCCGGTTGGTCGTAAAAGTGTTCGTCATGTGTTTGTACCCTGCTCAAATCTCTCAGTAAAGTTATTCATTGGATTATACCTTTTTGTTTTTATTATTTATTTTATTACACCTTGGAGCGCTTTTTCCGGTCCATTTTTTTCCCTGCTTTCCTTATCTGCGCCTAATGACTGAGCTACGTGACGTCATTTTTTGTGATGGCCCACGGGGCATTTCTGGTCGGGACGGGATTCGTTCCCAGGGATTCGATTAAAGAACCAACTCTTTTTCTTTACTATAGTGGTCTCTATAACGGGTACCGGTTCTCAAAAAGGGATTCGAGTCCGAGGACTCGGTTCTTTTCTTATCGAACAACCGGGAAAATCGGTTTTGAGTATCATCCCTAGTCAGGAGCAATATAACATTTGTGAAGTGAAGGGAATTACAGTTGTATAGCGCTTTTCTCTAGTGACTCAAAGCGCTTTTACATAGTGAAAATTTGTGCACTTTGAAAAATTGTGTTTACAGTAATTTTGGCCTCCATACCAGGAGATGTCACTATTATTAAATGAGAGTGTCTTTTTTCTGCTCCAGAAACTAACTGGGCACCAAATCTGGCAATGACAGCTGTGACAAAATGTGTCCAAATGACAAAATATGTCCGGAGGAACTTGCACCTGACAGGGAAAATGGAGTCCAAAACGCTCGAGCGCTATCAGAGCTGCTGAACTGTGCAATTTGGTTGGATGCCTTGGGCAAGCAGTGGCTAATGAGATGCATATGCATCACGGGCCTCTGGGGGTCTCGCTACAGACCAAGGGACTGCTGTAATGGATTTTGAAATACCATTAAATCTATTGTTTGCTACCTGAAAGACACATCCATGCATCAATGGGGGTCGTTGACATTCAAACAAGTGGTAATCCTGGTAAGGATAATTACTGCTTTTACATGCTACATATCACAAACAGAAGCCAAAAAAGCACTCTAAAAGCTTTTTTACCTTTCATTCTTAACAATAGAGGATGCAAATGGCAGTTTTTAACTACAATCAAACCTCGGTTTTTGTACGCCACACTTTTCGTATAGTTTATAACAGCAAAATGTAGGGTGTCTTGGTTAACGTACGTGGTACCTCGGTTTAGGAGTAAAATTGGTTCTGTGACGAAGATCGTAATCCAAAATACACAAATGAATATTCTCAGTTGACTGTATCAACTGAATGAAATTCTCAGCGCCCAGAAAAAAGCATCATTTTATCTTTTAACATGCTTTTGAATAGTAAAACAAATTTCAAGATAACCAATATTGTAATACAATGTAGTACAAAGGACGGAAGATCCATGAGGTAATGTAATAATAATAATGTACAGAATTGACCATCTCTCTCAATCACACCCTTTGCAGCTTCTCCATACTTTCATGGATAAATGTGCACAGTTTCGAAATTATTTCATGTCTTTGTTTACAATACTTGTACAATATTACTACTACTACATTACTAACAAGACAATACTTGTACAATATTACTACTACTACATTACTAACAAGACAATACTTGTACAATATCACTATTACTACATTACTAACAAGACATTACTTGTACAATATCACTACTACTACATTACTTACAAGACAATACTTGTACAATATTACTACTACTACTACATTACTTATAAGACAATACGTGTACAATATTACTACTACTTCATTACTAACAAGACAATAGTTGTACAATATTACTACTACTACATTACTCACAAGACAATACTTGTACAATATTACTACGACTACATTACTAACAAAACAATACTTGTACAATATTACTACTACTACATTACTAACAAGACAATACTTGTACAATATTACTACTACTACTACATTACTTATAAGACAATACGTGTACAATATTACTACTACTTCATTACTAACAAGACAATAGTTGTACAATATTAGTACTACTACATTACTTACAAGACAATACTTGTACAATGTTACTACTACTACATTACTTACAAGACAATACTTGTGTGATGCATTACATTGTATCGTATGCATGTTCGAAATAAATTGAAACTGAATTGAACTGAACTGAACTGAACGTTGCTTACACGTCGTCAAAAAGCATGTTGTTTCAACGTTAGGTTTGAGTTGCTCAATGTCAGGACCTAATTCAACAAGTTCTCAACATTGTTTCAATGTCTTGTGCCCACTGTGAAAGATTGTATAAAATTCCTACGAGACCGATCCTGAAAAGCTGAATATTTATAATTTGACGTGAAAAACAAAGAAGACCTCAAACCAAGTCCAGCCGTCTCACTCCAGTGAAGACTACGTAGGTGAGCTCTGATTCTAATGTCGTAAATTTCCAAACCAGAATTTGAGAGACAGCGCCCTATGACTTGCAGATATGATAAGAGTGAAAACCAAGCCCGTTTTATAGATACAACTGAATGCGAATGGCTTAATTTTTCATAGTAGATCAGTCTCGCCGCCGCAGAAGGACAACAAAGCTGAGTTATCGCAGCTATTCAAACTCTGAAGGTCAGACAGAATTGAGAGAAGAAGCGTTTTAATCGACCAGCAGTGTTGGAATTTAGAGGATTTTTATCTTCCGTCTTCAATCTTATATTTGTCTAACACTTCCTGCTGACATTTCATCTCATGGTGTGACAGCAGGATGAGCTGAAACCTAAAAGAAACATAACTAATGTCCATTCTGGTGTACTGCTGCCATGTGACACATGAGTGTGTGTGTGAGTGTGTGTTTGACCGAAAGCGATGCGTTGTGACATTTCTGAAGGCACATAAAACCTTGCCACCGTCTCACATGTGCTGTCTGTTTGGATTACAGCGTTGACAGGGGAAGCACTTTGAAGGTGCTAAAATACGCCATGAGAAATGAAAGCAATGAAAGCGCCACATAAACAAGCATGAAAGAGCTAGTAACGTAGAAAGGAGAAATGTTAACGCTATTAATGATAAATCACGGAAAAACAACCCCATTATCGTTCGTTCATTCGCTTTTTTGTTTGAAATCAACAAAAATGTCAGCGTAATTTTTGCGAATTCATTTGGTACGCCAAGTTTACCCAGAAGTAGTTTTGCGTGGACTTGAGCTTGCAGGTAAACAAACGTAGAAGAAGACAGAGGAGGCGTGTAATACGATTTAAATTAACGTGATCAAGGATCTCTTTTTTGTTTTCTAGCTGAACCATACCCAAACATTAAGGATGTGGAATGTACAAACCCCAAAATCAGTGAAGTTGGCACGTTGTGTAAGTCGTAAATAAAAACAATGATTTGCAAACCCTTTTCAACTTATATTCAATTGAACAGACTGCAAAGACGTTCGAACTGGAAAACTTTGTTATTTTTTGCAAATAATAGCTCATTTGGAATTTGATGCCTGCAACATGTTTCAAAAAAGCTGGCACAAATGGCAAAAAAGACTGAGAAAGCTGAGGAATGCTCATCAAACACTTATTTGGAACATCCCACAGGTGAACAGGCTAATTGGGAACAGGTGGGTGCCATGATTGGGTATAAAAGCAACTTCCATGAAATGCTCAGTCATTCACAAACAAGGATGGGGCGAGGGTCACCACTTTGTCAACAAATTACGTGAGCAAAATGTCAAACAGTTTAAGAACAACATTTCTAAATGAGCTATTGCAAGGAATTTAGGGATATCACCATCTACAGTCTGTAATATCATAAAAAGGTTTTAGAGAATCTGGAGAAATCGCTGCACGTAAGCGATGATATTACAGACCTTCAATCCCTCAGGCGGTACAGCATCAAAAAGCGACGTCAGTGTGTAAACCATCACCACCATTTTCCCCCCTAGAATCAAGGCTAACAACTGTGTAAAAACTAGTTAGCTAGCAAAAAATCTAAACTATAAAGTACATGTGACCACCCACACCAAATGTAACATTTTGCTAGAATCAAGGCTAACAACAGTGAAAGAAATAGTTATCTAGCTAACAACAATTTCAACTATCGTACACGTGACAATCAACTACAAATTGATTGTTCTTTTTTGGCTAAAATCAAGGCTAACAAGTATGTAACAACCAGTTAGCGACCTAATAATCCAAACAATAGCACACGTGACAACCAACTCCAAACAGAATATGTTAGGAATAGGAATAGGAAAGTTCAGCAAGCTTAGCTTGTATTGACGTAAACTGCTTTGCTTTTAGCATCTATCCGTCCATCCATTTTTTACCGCTTGTCCCTCTGGTCTTTAATGTACAAAATGTATCAAAGCGGACCCCCACAACCTTTAATTTTTATGAATATGGCTCTCGCTTGAAAAAGTTTAGACACCCCTGATCCACATGATTGTACATGTGACGACCAACCCAAAATGTATTTCCCCCCCCTAGAATCAAGGCTAACAACTGTTTAAAAACTAGTTAGCTAGCAAAATATCTAAACTAGAAAAGTACACGTGACCACCCACACCAAATGTAACATTTTGCTAGAATCAAGGCTAACAACAGTGTAAGAAATTGTTAGGTAGCTAACAACAATTTGAACTATGGTACACGTGACATCCATCCATCCATCCATTTTCTACCGCTTATTCCCTTTGGGGTCGCGGGGGGCGCTGGAGCCTATAATCAATCATAAATGTATTTTTCGTTTTTGGCTAAAATCAAGGCTAACAAGTGTGTAACAACCAGTTAGCGAGCTAATAATCCAAACAATAGCACACGTGACAACCAACTCCAAACAGAATATGTTAGGAATAGGAAAGTTCAGCGAGCTTAGCTTGTATTGACGTAAACTGCTTTGCTTTTAGCATCTATCCGTCCATCCATTTTTTATCCCTTGTCCCTCTGGTCTTTAATGTACAAAATATATCAAACCGGCCCCCCACAACCTTTAATTTTTATGAATGCGGCTCTCGCTTGAAAAAGTTTAGACAACCCTGATCTACATGATTCTACATGTGACGACCAACCCAAAAATATATTTTTTTCCCTAGAATCAAGGTTAACAACTGTGTAAAAACTAGTTAGCTAGCAACAAATCTAAACTATAAAGCAGTGGTCCCCAACCACCGGGCCGATTGGTACCGGGCCGCACAAGAAATTTCAAAAAAAATAAAATAATAAAAAATAAAAAATAAAATAAAATAAAATTATCAAATCAACATAAAAAACACAATATATACATCATATATCAATACAGATGAATACAGTCTGCAGGAATACAGTCCGTAAGCACACCTGATTGTATTATGAGAAAAAGAATAAAATAAAATAAAACAAAATAAAATACACCCTCCTCCCCGGTCCGTGGGACACATTTTCAAGCGTTGACCGGTCCGCAGCTACAAAAAGGTTGGGGACCACTGCTATAAAGTACACGTGACCGCCAACACCAAATGTAACATTTTGCTAGAATTAAGGCTAATTACAGTGTAAGAAATTGTTTGATTGATTGATTTGATTGATTGAGACTTTTATTAGTAGGTTGCTGAGCCAGCCCACTTTGGAGAAGTGGGTAGGAGTGAGGTGTGATCTGGGGTGGAGGTCTAGAAGTAATCTGACTAGCTTTTTCTGGGATGTTTGGAGTCTAGATTTGAGGGTTTTGGAGGTGCTAGGGTACCAGGAGGTGCATGCGTAATCGAAAAAGGGTTGAACGAGAGTTCCCGCCAGAATCTTCATGGTGCTTTTGTTGACCAGAGAGGAGATTCTATAGAGAAATCTCGTTCGTTGGTTGACCTTTTTGATTACCTTGGTAGCCATTTTATCACAGGAAAGATTATCCTTTAGAATGGAACCTAGGTAGGTGACCTCATTCTTCCTGGTGATAACAATGTCACCCACTTTTATAGTGAAGTCATTGACATTCTTAAGGTTGATGTGGGACCCAAACAGGATGGATTCTGTTTTACCCAAGTGTATGGATAGCTTGTTGTCAGCGAGCCAGGTGCAAGTTCTACAGAGTTCAGCACTGAGGATTTTCTCCACCTGTGACTTGTCCCTGTCTGATACCAGCAGGGTCGAGTCATCCGCAAACAAGAACAATTCACAGTCGCATGCTGATGACAAGTCGTTTATGTATACTAGGAACAGTAAAGGCCCCAATATACTGCCTTGGGGAGTATATTAGCTAGCTAACAACAATTTAAACTATCGTACACGTGACAATCAACCACTAATTGACTTTTCTTTTTTGGCTAAAATCAAGGCCAACAAGTGTGTAACAACCAGTTAGCGAGATAATAATCTAAACAATAGTAAACGTGACAACCAACCCCAAAACAGAATGTGTTAGGAATAGGTTTTGCATAATACGACCGCTTTATTGTTACATTTCTCTGGTGGTTAGGTTCAGTGTGGTAAAGCTACATTTATTGTAGCGTAACCTAGCTAACTACATTTTTTAAGTGTCTTCAAGCCTGGATAACTTTCATTTTGTTCCCTGAACGTTCAGCATTTGTAGGCGCTTTTGGGGTTTGTGTGTGGTTTTATTTGTATTTGTAGCATTTGTTTTATGGTGTTTTGAACGTTTTCCGCCGATTGCCCGCCGTGCTGTGCGCTAACTCAAAAGGCAGCCTGAAGTCAAATGACCAGTGCCATTAAACAAGAGAAGCTTTTAATGCTCGCAGACAGCTGGAGACGCTCCAAAATCGAGTCATAGCACATCAAGTGGCCCTGGGGCTGATTCGAGTCTAGAATTAAACACACCAGCATGATACCATGCCGAGGGGGAAAACACCTTGGAGAACGATAATCAAAAGGTCAAGGGTCAAATGAGAGACGGGCTAAGTAATCTTTAGAAAGACAGTCCAAGGGAAGACAAAGCACAATAGTATGATTACTGTCTTGGGATTTTAGCTAATCTGATAGCATCTCCATCATTAATCAATACTTCAAGGAATTTGGGATGTCTTGATCGCACTAATTCTCGCAACTTTGTCTAATTGCCCTTTTTTTTTGCTAATCAGCGTCATTTTCGCCAATCAAACTCAAACGCACACGTTAAATGTCTAACCAAAACATGTTTGTTTCTTGTGTAAACAAAGCAGGAGAAACATTGTGTAACAATATATCAACCCTCTATTGTGGTCCTCCCGTCTAGCTCAGACCTACTTCCTGTTTTTATCTACAAACCCCGTTTCCATATGAGTTGGGAAATTGTGTTAGATGTAAATATAAACGGAATGCAATGATTTGCAAATACTTTTCAACCCATATTCAGTTGAATATGCTACAAAGACAACATATTTGATGTTCAAACTGATAAACATTTTTTTTGTGCAAATAATCATTAACTTTAGAATTTGATGCCAGCAACACGTGACAAAGAAGTTGGGAAAGGTGGCAATAAATACTGATAAAGTTGAGGAATGCTCATCAAACACTTATTTGGAACATCCCACAGGTGAACAGGCAAATTGAGAACAGGTGGGTGCCATGATTGGGTATAAAAGTAGATTCCATAAAATGCTCAGTCATTCACAAACAAGGATGGGGCGAGGGTCACCACTTTGTCAACAAATACGTGAGCAAATTGTTGAACAGTTTAAGAAAAACCTTTCTCAACCAGCTATTGCAAGGAATTTAGGGATTTCACCATCTACGGTCCGTAATATCGTCAAAGGGTTCAGAGAATCTGGAGAAATCACTGCATGTAAGCAGCTAAGCCCGTGACCTTCGATCCCTCAGGCTATACTGCATCAACAAGAGACATCAGTGTGTAAAGGATAGCACCACATGGGCTCAGGAACACTTCAGAAACACACTGTCAGTAACTACTGTTCCGGTTCCGGTTCACCGTGCGTGACTGCTCGCTGACTGCTCGCTGTTTCGAAAAAGATCACCCGATCTCTGTCTCACCACCCCTCCCGCAGCTAGCTAGCAGCAGAGGTGGGTAGTAACGCGCTACATTTACTCCGTTACATCTACTTGAGTAACTTTTGGGATAAATTGTACTTCTAAGAGTAGTTTTAATGCAACATACTTTTACTTTTACTTGAGTATATTTATAGAGAAGAAACGCTACTTTTACTCCGCTACTTTTACTCCGCTACTTTTATCTACATTCAGCTCGCTACTCGCTACTAATTTTTATCGATCTGTTAATGCACGCTTTGTTTGTTTTGGTCTGTCAGACAGACCTTCATAGTGCCTGCGTTTCAACAAATACAGTCACTGGTGACGTTCACTTCGTTCCACCAATCAGATGCAGTCACTGGTGACGTTGGACCAATCAAACAGAGCCAGGGGTCACATGACCTGACTTAAACAAGTTGAAAAACTTATTCGGGTGTTACCATTTAGTGGTCATTTGTACGGAATGTGTACTGTACTGTGCAATCTACTAATAAAAGTTCCAATCAATCAAAAGTGTGAAGGAAAAAAGACCCTTTTCCATTTCAACCGTACATCCCGTCAAAAGCCTAAAGACTGACTGCACAGTTCCTGTCTTCACAATAAAAGTGCCGCTCCATCGCGCCTGCGCTTTCAAAATAAGAGTCTCCGAAAGCCAGCGCAAACAAGCTAGCAAGCTACGGAGTTTGCCGCCAATGTATTTCTTGTAAAGTGTATAAAAACGAATATGGAAGCTGGACAAATAAGATGCCAAAAACCAACCACTTTCATGTGGTATTAGACAGAAAGGAGGAAGGCAATTACAAAGCCTTGCAATTACAGAGCCTGCTAGTCCGGGTGAGGAGTCAGTTAAGCTAGAACTAGCCAGCACCAGGCTGGATAATTCCTTTACGCATAGCAATTTTCTTAGAATAACACACAACTCACATAATGTGTTTTCTGTTGTGAATGTGTCCGGGGTAGATATGCATTCTACTGAGGTGGCAAATCATGATGCGTTCAGTCGATCGCAGCATCAAGCAAACAATCTGAAAATTCCCGTCGTATCAATTCCTAGATATGGTCCAAACTATTTAAAGTGCACTACGTATAATAAACGCAACATTATTAATATTTCTACTACGGATAATTTAAACAAAAACTCGTCAAAACAGCCCAATACTTATAATATGGGCTTTTTAAACATAAGATCATTGTCTCCCAAAACGTTATTAGTTAATGAGGTCATTAGAGACAACAATCTTAACGTCATTGGTCTTAGCAAAACCTGGCTCAAACCAGACAATTTTTTTGCGCTAAATGAGGCATCTCCTCCTAACTATACGAATGCGCATATTGCCCGTCCCCTTAAAAGGGGTGGGGGGGTCGCACTAATATACAATGAAAACTTTAACCTTACCCCTAACCTAAATAATAAATACAAATCGTTTGAGGTGCTTACTATGAGGTCTGTCGCACTGCTGCCTCTCGATATGGCTGTTATCTACCGCCCCCCAGGGCCCTACTCGGACTTTATTAATTAATTCTCAGAGTTCGTTGCTGATCTAGTGACGCACGCAGACAATATAATCATAATGGGGGACTTTAATATCCATATGAATACCCCATCGGACCCTCAGTGCGTGGCGCTCCAGACTATAATTGATAGCTGTGGTCTTACACAAATAATAAATGAACCTACGCATCGCAACGGCAATACGATAGATCTAGTGCTGGTCAGGGGTGTCACCACCTCCAAAGTTATGGTACTCCCGTATACTAAAGTAATGTCCGATCATTACCTTATAAAATTCGAAGTTCTGACTCATTGTCAACAAACTAATAATAATAATAACTGCTATAGCAGCCGCAACATTAATGCTGCCACAACGATGACTCTTGCTGACCTACTGCCTTCGGTAATGGCACCATTCCCAAATTATGTCGGCTCTATTGATAACCTCACTAACAACTTTGACAATGCCCTGCGCAAAACCATTGATAGTATAGCACCGCTAAAACAAAAAAGGGCCCCTAAAAGGTGCACCCCATGGTTTACAGAAGAAACCAGAGCTCATAAATTATCATGTAGAAAGTTGGAACGCAAATGGCGCGCGACCAAGCTTGAGGTTTTCCATCAAGCATGGAGTGATAGTTTAATATCGTATAAACGCATGCTTACCTTAGCTAAAGCTAAATATTACTCAAATCTCATCCGCCTCAACAAAAACGACCCTAAATTTTTGTTTAGTACAGTAGCATCGCTAACCCAACAAGGGACTCCTCCCAATAGCTCCACCCACTCGGCAGATGACTTTATGAATTTCTTTAATAAGAAAATTGAACTCATTAGAAAGGAGATTAAAGACAACGCATCCCAGCTACAACTGGGTTCTATTAACACAGATACAACTGTATCTACGACGGATACTGCAATACAAAATAGTCTCTCTCTTTTTGATGAAATAACATTAGAGGAACTATTACAGCGTGTAAGTGGGATAAAACAAACAACATGTTTACTTGACCCACTTCCTGGGAAACTTATCAAGGAGCTTTTTGTATTATTAGGTCCATCAGTGCTAAATATTATAAACTTATCACTTTCCTCTGGCACTGTTGCCCTAGCATTCAAGAAAGCGGTTATTCATCCTCTGCTCAAAAGACCTAACCTTGATCCTGACCTCATGGTAAACTACCGACCGGTGTCCCACCTTCCCTTTATTTCGAAAATCCTCGAAAAAATTGTCGCACAGCAGCTAAATGAACACTTAGTGTCTAACAATCTCTGTGAACCTTTTCAATCCGGTTTCAGGGCAAATCACTCTACGGAGACAGCCCTCGCAAAAATGACTAATGATCTACTGCTAACGATGGATTCTGATGCGTCATCTATGTTGCTGCTTCTTGATCTTAGCGCTGCTTTCGATACCGTCGATCATAATATTTTATTAGAGCGTATCAAAACACGTATTGGTATGTCAGACTTAGCTTTGTCGTGGTTTAACTCTTATCTTACTGACAGGATGCAATGCGTCTCCCATAATAATGTGACCTCGGACTATGTTAAGGTAACGTGCGGAGTTCCTCAGGGTTCGGTTCTTGGCCCTGCACTTTGTAATAAGTACATGCTGCCGCTAGGCGACATCATACGCAAATACGGTGTTAGCTTTCATTGTTATGCTGATGACACCCAACTCTACATGCCCCTAAAGCTGACCAACACGCCGGATTGTAGTCAGCTGGAGGCGTGTCTTAATGGAATTAAACAATGGATGTCCGCTAACTTCTTGCAACTCAACGCCAAGAAAACGGAAATGCTGATTATCGGTCCTGCTAAACACCGACATTTATTTAATACCACCTTAACATTTGACAACCAAACAATTACACAAGGCGAATCAGTAAAGAATCTGGGTATTATTTTCGACCCAACTCTCTCCTTTGAGTCACACATTAAGAGTGTTACTAAAACGGCCTTCTTTCAATATCGCTAAAATTCGTTCTATTTTATCCACTAGCGACGCTGAGATCATTATTCATGCGTTCGTTACGTCTCGTCTTGACTACTGTAACGTATTATTTTCGGGTTTCCCTATGTCTAGCATTAAAAGACTACAATTGGTACAAAATGCGGCTGCTAGACTTTTGACAAGAACAAGAAAGTTTGATCATATTACGCCTATACTGGCTCACCTGCACTGGCTTCCTGTGCACTTAAGATGTGACTTTAAGGTTTTACTACTTACGTATAAAATACTACACGGTCTAGCTCCGTCCTATCTTGTTGATTGCATTGTACCATATGTCCCGGCAAGAAATTTGCGTTCAAAGAACTCCGGCTTATTAGTGATTCCCAGAGCCCAAAAAAAGTCTGCGGGCTATAGAGCGTTTTCTATTCGGGCTCCAGTACTATGGAATGCCCTCCCGGTAACAATTAGAGATGCTACCTCAGTAGAAGCATTTAAGTCCCATCTTAAAACTCATTTGTATACTCTAGCCTTTAAATAGCCCCCCTGTTAGACCAGTTGATCTGCCGTTTCTTTTCTTTTCTCCTCTGCTCCCCTTTTCCTTGAGGGGGGGGGGCACAGGTCCGGTGGCCATGGATGAAGTGCTGGCTGTCCAGAGTCGGGACCCGGGGTGGACCGCTCGCCTGTGCATCGGCTGGGAACATCTCTGCGCTGCTGACCCGTCTCCGCTCGGGATGGTGTCCTGCTGGCCCCACTATGGACTGGACTCTTACTATTATGTTGGATCCACTATGGACTGGACTCTCACAATATTATGTCAGACCCACTTGACATCCATTGCTTTCGGTCTCCCCTAGAGGGGGGAGGTTACCCACATATGCGGTCTTCTCCAAGGTTTCTCATAGTCATTCACATCGACGTCCCACTGGGGTGAGTTTTTCCTTGCCCTTATGTGGGCTTTGTACCGAGGATGTCGTTGTGGCTTGTGCAGCCCTTTGAGACACTTGTGATTTAGGGCTATATAAATAAAGATTGATTAAAGATTGATACTGTTGGTCGCTACATCTGTAAGTGCAAGTTAAAACTCTCCTGTGCAAGGCGAAAACCGTTTACCAACAACACCCAGAAACGCCGTCGGCTTCGCTGGGCCTGAGCTCATCTAAGATGGACTGATACAAAGTGGAAAAGTGTTCTGTGGTCTGACGAGTCCACATTTCAAATTGTTTTTGGAAACTGTGGACGTCGTGTCTTCCGGACCAAAGAGGAAAAGAACCATCCGGATTGTTATAGGCGCAAAGTTGAAAAGCCAGCATCTGTGATGGTATGGGGGTGTATTAGTGCCCAAGGCATGGGTAACTTACACATCTGTGAAGGGGCCATTAATGCTGAAAGGTACATACAGGTTTTGGAGCAACATATGTTGCCATCCAAGCAACGTTACCATGAACGCCCCTGCTTATTTCAGCAAGACAATGCCAAGCCACATGTTACATCAACGTGGCTTCATAGTAAAAGAGTGTGGGTACAGACCTGTCTCCCATTGAAAATGTGTGGCGCATTATGAAGCCTAAAATACCACAACGGAGACCCCCGGACTGTTGAACAACTTAAGCTGTACATCAAGCAAGAATGGGAAAGAATTCCACCTGAGAAGCTTAAAAAATGTGTCTCCTCAGTTCCCAAACGTTTACTGAGTGTTGTTAAAAGGAAAGGCCATGAAACACAGTGGTGAACATGTCCTTTCCCAACTACTTTGGCACGTGTTGCAGCCATGAAATTCTAAGTTAATTATTATTTGCAAAAAAAAAAAAAAAGTTTATGAGTTTGAACATCAAATATGTTGTCTTTGTAGCATATTCAACTGAATATGGGTTGAAAATGATTTGCAAATAGTTGTATTCCGTTTATATTTACATCTAACACAATTTCCCAACTCATATGGAAACGGGGTTTGTACAACGCTAAGCTTTCTCGGTCAGTGTTTCGTAACCATAGAGCCCATTTTTGGGCCACCAAAAAAATATCTGTTTCTCAGCTATGGTCCGTTTTGGCTGCAGCGGTACTTAGTGGTAATACACTTTTCCACCACTTGTGGCAGTAATGACAATAGCAAGCAGAAAAAGTCTAAAGTCTAATTTTAAGCGCAAAAATTATGACTAAAGGGGTGAAGCTGTATTTTCATTTGTTTATTTAAAAAACATTATTATTATTATTATTATTAATTTTGTTAGAATATATCTAATTTAGCACTGCTTATTTGTTTGTAAATTTATTTTTCATCAGTTTTTATGAGTACCTTCTGATTCATGGATTCATATCATTTGACAAAGTTCATCATGTTAACCTGTAAGTAGGTTAGATATAATTATTTAATACAATTAAAATCAAGACTAAGATTACTAATTAAGTGGTAATTTTTAAGTGGCCCTTCTGTAGTGGAAAAGTTGGACTCCAAGGTCAAAAAGGTTAAGAACACCGTTCTAGGTAATGTAGTATATCAACATTCACGACCTAGTTTACATGTATTATATATTCATTTAACCTTTATTCATCCAGGCTAAGAAAATAAAGGATAGATTTTAATTTGCAATACTGACCTCGCAAAGAGGCAGCATGATAATATTTCATCGTCTCTCATTTACCAACAAAAAATAACACTATCGGTCGCTCCCAACAATTTGCAAATGCTCTAACTGTGCGGGGATAAATGTGTTGGAACATAAATGCATGTTGGACAAACACTTTTCAAGTGTAAAACATACACGAAGAATGTCTACAACTTGTGGAGGACAGAGAAAGGAAGCCTTTGGTGGTGTTTTTGTTTTTCTTTCAAATTTCAATTAATTATTGCCAGTATTAGTTATAATTAAAATACAGTACAGCATTTGCAATAACTGCCATCTAGTGTCTACTTTTACTGTAAGTATGTGTGGTATAAAACAAGTAAAACATCAATACAATATATTTTTTTCCAATTTTTTGTTGAAATCCTGTGCTTGTCGAGGTTAAGATTAAAAATAACATTGATAAGAAATTCATTAAATCACAAGTTGGTTCTAGGGTTGTACGGTATACCGGTACTAGTATAGTATCGTGGTACTAATGAATCAAAACCAGTCCTGTACTATGTTTGAAAAGTACCGGTTCCCCATTTTATTTTTTCATTTCTTTTATTTTTTAATGGGCATCGGCGCGTTGTCGTCACATTGTTGGTTTTACGAGCAGAGGAGCATGTTCGGCAGCGCACAATCACAAAGTACTTACAAGCAGACACAGTGTGTTGTCAGAAAAGGGAGAACGGACGCATTTTGGCTTAAAAACTAAAGATAAAAGTGAAGTTATAACACTGAAACGCCCTCAGGAAGTGGTGCTTTAAAACATGGCAAGCTAGCCGCTAACATCCATCGGCAGTCGGCAGTGTTTTAGCTACTTCTAAATCACTAATCCTTGCCTCCATGGCGACAAATACTACTCACCTACTCAGTGGCCTAGTGGTTGGAGTGTCCGCCCTGAGATCGGTAGGTTGTGAGTTCAAACCCCGGCCGAGTCATACCAAAGACTATAAAAAAAATGGGACCCATTACCTCCCTGCTTGGCACTCAGCATCAAGGGTTGGAATTGGGGGTTAAATCACCAAAATGATTCCCGGGCGCGGCCACCGCTGCTGCCCACTGCTCCCCTCACCTCCCAGGGGGTGATCAAGGGTGATGGGTCAAATGCAGAGAATAATCTCGCCACACCTAGTGTGTGTGTGACAATCATTGGTACTTTAACTTTAACTTTAACTTTAAATAAAGTAAGTTTCTTACAAGTATCATCCCTGTAGGACGAGGAATAGCTAAACATGCTTCACTACACACCGTAGGTGGATGCAATAGCTAACCGCTCATAGCAATCTAGCACCACTGAATGTAAACAAATGCCATGGGTGGATCTATACTGAACATCCACTGTAATGATACCATGTACAATAGCATTTTTAGTCGATACTACTATGACTACATCCATATTCTTTATCGTCATTTAAAAAAAAAAATCATATTATGTTTATAAACTCAGGAAATATGTCCCTGGACACATGAGAACTTTGAATATGACCAATGTATGATCCTGTAACTACTTGGTATCAGATCGATACCTAAATTTGTGGTATCGTCCAAAACTAAGGTACGGTAAAGTATCAAACAACAGAAGAATAAGTGATTATTACATTTCAACAGAAGTGTAGATAGAACATATTGACACAGAAAATAAGCAGATATTAACAGTAAATGAACAAGTGGATTAATAATCAATTTTTACAGCATGTCCCTCATAATGTTGACAAAATAATAGAACAATAAATGACACAATATGTTACTGCATATGTCAGCAGACTAATTAGGGAGCCTGTGTTTGTTTACCTACTACTAAAAGACAAGTTGTCTTGTATGTTCACTATTTTATTTAAGGGCAAAATTGTTCTTTGATTGCAATAATAAACATATGTTTATTGTACCATAAGATTTTTTGTTCAAATAATGCCATTTTGTGTGGTCCCCTTTATTAAGAAAAGTACCGAAAAGTATTGAAATACTGGTACCAAAATATTGGTATCGGGACAACTCTTGTTGGTTAAATGTTATTGAAAAAAAAAATAGGCCTCAAAACATCGCAACTTTTGACGAAACAATTTAGGCGTTTCTGGCCGCAACAATAAAATAAAGCCTGTGAAATCCCGGAGGAACTGATTATTAGGTTGCATCCATCTGGTCATTTCTTGAAACACAGAGAAAAGTGATGAAACTGATTAGCTAAGCTATTGGACAAGTTTCCAGCAGCAGTGCAGGCAGGCAAGGTGAGCGGAGGAGATTATCAGACAGGACCATCACCAACCTTCCAACCAGCGCTGACCTCATTTGGAGCGTTACCTCTTATCTGCTCACATTAGCGTCAGCAGCCTGTGTGCTCTTTTACACTCCTTGCTGCTGCTTGGCATGGCAGGTGGCAACAACACCCGCAGTCAGGTGCAGTGATGCTGATCTGAGTTCCGAAAAACACTTTTTCTTGTTTCCGTGCAGAATTTGCCTCAATTCAAGCGTAAACTAGAGACTCACATAACGCAACATGTAAAAATCCTTATATTGCAGATATATATTTTCTAAAGTTATTACGAGTATTATTTGCAGACCATCCATTTTCAATCTATTTGATTCTTTTAAGAAGGGATGTTACGAACAATGCTGTCAATTCCGATACCAATCATTCATGAGCAAGATCAGCCGATACCAAACAGATGTATAATTGTATATTTTATTCACAATTATAATCAGTAAAAAAAAAAACAGGATGGCAGTGTTAGGATCCTCCCTTTTAGGAGTAAAGAGTCCTCCCAGATTCTTGAGTTCTAAGGCTGTCTAAAGCGTTGAGAGGTGACTCGAACTGAAGTTTAACAACTTATTCTACAAAACAGGAAAACAATAACAACACCAGCGCTGAAGGGAGAGAGCCATGCTATCAAAAGGTCGGAGCAGTCTCTACAGTGGTTGCCCGTCTTCTCGTTCTTTTGTCCACCTAGGTTGCCTCGCCTTGACGGGAGTCAGAACTGAAACCTAACTTAACGTTGGTGCCTCTCTCTTCAATCAGAATGAAGGATCAAGCTAGTAATTTCAAAGGCATTCTATTCTTCTTAAAGGTGGAAAATATGAATCTAACAGCACTGTAGCAATAACAACCCATGTCTGTGGATGTTGTTATTCATCAACATTGTAGTCTCAGGGCTTTAAATCTGTCACAACTTGACTGTTTGGTTGGTCTTAGAAGACGTTTGGCCTCTCATTCAAGTAGGCTTTGTCAGTTCATGCTCATAGACTTAGATTGATGAGAACTACTCTTAGACTTAGATTGGTCAATTATAGTCTTAGACTTATATTGGTCAGATCTAATCTTCCACTTAGATTGGTCAGATCTAGTCTTCGACTTAGAGGGCAGCATGGTGGAAGAGGGGTTAGTGCATCTGCCTCACAATACGAAGGTCCTGAGTAGTCTTGGGTTCAAGCCCGGGCTCGGGATCTTTCTGTGTGGAGTTTGCATGTTCTCCCCGTGACTGCGTGGGTTCCCTCCGCGTACTCCGGCTTCCTCCCACCTCCAAAAACATGCACCTGGGGATAAGTTGATTGGCAACACTAAATTGGCCCTAGTGTGTGAATGTGAGTGTGAATGTTGTTTGTCAATCTGTGTTGGCCCTGCGATGAGGTGGCGACTTGTCCAGGGTGTACCCGCCTTCCGCCCTATTGTAGCTGAGATAGGCTCCAGCGACCCCCGCGACCCCGAAGTGAATAAGCGGTAGAAAATGGATGGATGGATAGTCTTCGACTTAGATTGGTCAGATCTAGTCTCATACTTAGATTGGTCAGATGTAGTCTTAGACTTAGATTGGTCAGATCTAGTCTTAGAATTAAATTGGTCACATCTAGTCTTAGACTTAGATTGGTCAATTATAGTCTTTGACTTTGATTGGTCAAATCTAGTCTGAGACTTAGATTGGTCAATTACAGTCTTAGACTGGTCAGATCTAGTCTTTGACTTAGATTGGTCGGAGCAGTCTCTACAGTGGTTGCCCGTCTTCTCGTTCTTTTGTCCACCTAGGTTGCCTCGCCTTGACGGGAGTCAGAACTGAAACCTAACTTAACGTTGGTGCCTCTCTCTTCAATCAGAATGAAGGATCAAGCTAGTAATTTCAAAGGCGTTCTATTCTTCTTAAAGGTGGAAAATATGAATCTAACAGCACTGTAGCAATAACAACCCATGTCTGTTGATGTTGTCATTCATCATCATTGTAGTCTCAGGGCTTTAAATCCGTCACAACTGGACTGTTTGGTTGGTCTTAGAAGACGTTTGGCCTCTCATTCAAGTAGGCTTTGTCAGTTCATGCTCATAGACTTAGATTGATCAGAACTAGTCTTACACTTAGATTGGTCAATTATAGTCTTAGACTTAGATTGGTCAGATCTAATCTTCCACTTAGATTGGTCAGATCTAGTCTTCGACTTAGAGGGCAGCACGGTGGAAGAGGGGTTAGTGCATCTGCCTCACAATACGAATGTCCTGAGTAGTCTTGGGTTCAAGCCCGGGCTCGGGATCTTTCTGTGTGGAGTTTGCATGTTCTCCCCGTGACTGCGTGGGTTCCCTCCGGGTACTCCGGCTTCCTCCCACCTCCAAAAACATGCACCTGGGGATAAGTTGATTGGCAACACTAAATTGGCCCTAGTGTGTGAATGTGAGTGTGAATGTTGTCTGTCTATCTGTGTTGGCCCTGCGATGAGGTGGCGACTTGTCCAGGGTGTACCCCGCCTTCCGCCCGATTGTAGCTGAGATAGGCTCCAGCGCCCCCCGCGACCCCGAAGGGAATAAGCGGTAGAAAATGGATGGATGGATAGTCTTCGACTTAGATTGGTCAGATCTAGTCTCATACTTAGATTGGTCAGATCTAGTCTTAGACTTAGATTGGTCAGATCTAGTCTTAGAATTAAATTGGTCACATCTAGTCTTAGACTTTGATTGGTCAAATCTAGTCTTAGACTTAGATTGGTCAGATCTAGTCTTTGACTTAGATTGTTCAGATCTAGTCTTAGACTTAGAGTGGTTAGATCTAGTCTTAAACTTAGATTGGTCAGATCAAGTCTTTCCGACTTAGATTGGTCAATTATAGTCTTAGACCGGTCAGATCTAGTCTGAGACATAGATTGGTCAGATCTAGTCTGAGACTTAGATTGGTCAGATCTAGTCTGAGACTTAGATTGGTCAATTACAGTCTTAGACTGGTCAGATCTAGTCTTTGACTTAGATTGGTCAGATCTTGTCTTAGACTGAGATTGGTCATTGGGGACGGTGTGGCGAAGTTGGGAGAGTGTCCTGAGGCCTGAACCAGCAACCTGAGGGTTCCTGGTTCGATCCCCACCTTCTACCAACCTTGTCACGTCCGTTGTGTCCTTGAGCAAGACACTTCACCCTTGCTCCTGATGGGTCGGGGTTAGGGCCTTGCATGGCAGCTCCTGTCATCAGTGTGTGAATGTGAGTGTGAATGGGTGAATGTGGAAATAGTGTCAAAGCGCTTCAGTACCTTGAAGGTAGAAAAGCGCTATACAAGTATAACCCATTTACCATATACATATATATCTCTCTTAGATTGGTCTTAGATTGGTCAGATCTAGTCTTCGACTTAGATTGGTCAGATCTAGTCTTTGCTTTAGATTGGTCAGATCTGGTCTTAGACTTAGTCTTAAATTACTTGTCTAGTGGCTGGTGCCAAAACCCCAAATAGTTATACTCCAATACCAGGAGGGTGTGCCTAGGTATCTCAACAGTTGTTTTTCTCATTACGACAGGGCGAAACAATCCTTGCCCAGGCACACCTTCCTGGTGTTGTAGTATAAATATGTGGGGTTTTGGCACCAGCCGCTCGATTAGATCTGAACACTAAGACTATGAGCATGAACTGACAAAACGTCTCCTTAGACAAACCAGTCCAGTTGCAAAAGATTGAATGCCCTGAGAATATCAACACAATATTGAAACTAGTTCCTTATTATCTTTCATGACATACAATTGTTATAAAATCAATAGTACATAACTAAAAAAAGGAAACAACACTATCTATAATACTTTGGAATCCTTTGGGATTTGTCCTCAAATTTTTCCTGAATCCATGGACTTATTCCCTGAATTTATAAGTTCTGACAAATACGACAAAAAAAAAGATTTTCGATGCATTCACTCTAGTATTGATCACATACTAATACAACCTTTGATAGCAACACTACCGATACATGGATCGATAAGCCCTTCTCTCACGTGTACACAAGGCTTCTACACAGCAATAGATACTCTCTCCATTGGTGTCCAAACTACGGCCCACGACGTCTTAAATTTGGCCCGAGAAACGTCATGAGTTAAATAAAGAATCTAGCCCGCAAGGAGATTGCATTTGCACTTAAAAATACTGCAATAGATGCTGCCAATAATTCACCATCAAGTGTACTATGTGGGTAAATCAGGTTAATGACCTTTAATTGCACACTGAATATGCTTTTGTGCAGCACTTACTTAATAACTCAATGAAAACAGCCTTCCGTCCATCCATCCATTTTCTACCGCTTGTCCCTTTAGGGGTTGCGGGGGGTGCTGGAGCCTATCTCAGCTGCATTCGGGCGTAAGGCGGGGTACACCCTGGACAAGTTGCCACCTCATCACAGGGCCAACACAGATAGACAGACAACATTCACACTCACATTCACACACTAGGGCCAATTTAGTGTTGCCAATCAACCTATCCCCAGGTGCATGTCTTTGGAGGTGGGAGGAAGCCGGAGTACCAGGAGGGAACCCACGCAGTCACGGGGAGAACATGCAAACTCCACACAGAAAGATCCCGAGCCCGGGATTGAACTCAGGACTACTCAGGACCTCCGTATTGTGAGGCACATGGACTAACCCCTGTACCACTATGCTGCCCACCTTCCATAGTTTTTTTTTTGTTTTTTGTTTTTTAATTGTTTTCCACCTTCCATAGTCATGGTGGAAAAAAATATATATAATCAACTAACACAAAATATCACAGACATGGTCACACATAACACAATCTGCTCATTGAACTTTGTGGATATTATAAAAATTGCCCATGCACCATAACAAATTAAAAATTACACCATTACAAAGCATTATGGGCAAAATGCAAAACACTCCACACTTACCCATGTTTGGCGCATTTTAGCTGCTTGATATTTCTTCTTGATTACACACATTTAAGGAGGTTGTCACGAAAGTAAATAAGGTTGGAGTCAAACATTCACATATTCTTAATAAACAATTATATTAATTAAATATCCATTTTTTAAATACTACATTAATAGTATGTACATATACTGTATATGTATATGTATATATATATATATATATATATATATATATATATATATGTATATATATATATATACATATACACACACACACTATATATATATGCACACTATATATATATATATATATATATATATATATATATATATATATATATATATATATATATACACACTATATATATACATATATATATATATATATATATATATATATATATATATATATATATATATATATATATATATATATATATATATATATATATATATATATATATATATATATATATATATCCATCCATCCATTTTCTACCGCTTATTTCCTTCGGGTTGCGGGGGGCGCTGGAGCCTATCTCAGCTACAATTGGGCGGAAGGTGGGGTACACCCTGGACAAGTCGCCACCTCATCACAGGGCCAACACAGATAGACAGACAACATTCACACTCACATTCACACACTAGGGCCAATTTAGCGTTGCCAATCAACCTATCCCCAGGTGCATGTCTTTGGAAGTGGGAGGAAGCCAGAGTGCCCGGAGGGAACCCACGCAGTCACGGGGAGAACATGCAAACATATATATATATATATATATATATATATATATATATATATATATGATCATCATCATCGGCGGTCACTCTATGTGTATGACGCTCCCTTTATGGAGGATGCCTGTGCGTGACTTTGTTTAACGTGGGGAGACTGGTGCACAGACAGTCACCACACGATCCTTGGCAAATCCGGGTCAGGGTCCAGTGGCATGGAGTCCAAGACGACTGGAGACCCTTTTCTGCTGCAGCCTTTATCCGCCATCCCAGCCGTTGTGACGCTCCATAGGGTTAGCAATCATCCTCCGCCTGTTCCACCGTTGAGGTCTTGGGTTGTTATTTCCCCATAACTGGGCCCACATGGATGTGGGGGTGCCTTCTTCCACCATCGCAGCCGTTGTGGTAGTTCTTACATCTACCGTCTTCCGCCTGCTCCGCCGTTGAGGTCTTCACCGTATCCCTGGCTAGGGGGCAGTCAGGTACTAGGCCTTTGCCAAGGGCCACCTGGGGTAACAGCAGTAAAGGGGTTAACCTCCTAGTGCCCCAAGACCCCATAGAGAAGCCTCCACTGCCGGATGCACTTTAATGTCATGCCCAGGACACACACACACACACATATATATATATATATATATCAACACACACACACTATATATATATATATAAAGTAACTATATATATACATACATAAATAGTTACTTTACATTCAGTCAGCTTTCCGCCCTCGACAAAATTCTTTAGCCCAATGCAGCCCCCAAGTCAAAAAGTTTGAACACCCCTGCTCTAGACTCTTATTAATCTATTTATTACCTGTTAATATCTGCTTGCGTTCTGCTATAACACATTTCTAGCTACCCTTCCTAAACTTTGTTAAGCACTTATTTCTTGTGTTGTTCTAACTTAGCGATTAGCATGCATTCTTGTCTGCCTCTGCTTGTTCTCACTCGGTGTGTAACATGTTTAGCCTCTCTCTCCAGTGATAATATACTTACTGATAGTATATAAAATACGAATGAATCAGAATAAAATTTTTTGGTGAAGTATGTTTAACACACAAGGAATTTGACTTGGTAGACTGTGGTCTCTTTGTTCAATGTGAGAAAAATAGAAAAACGCAACAACTATTAAAGTGCCATCTTGGTATGAAAACAAGATGGAAACATTAAAAAAAACACAAAGGACATAAAATACATTAAACATTAAATTAACAGCTACAAAAGTAAAACAACAAAAAACCAAAAATATTAGCAATAAATAATACATACATATTACCTACATACGATAGCACCTTGCATACACAAACAACCAAACAAAAACACCATTATTTGCTGCCATGGAGGTGATGATTATTAACATAGGGGAGCGGCTCCACAGCTGCTAGTCGCCTATCAACGGGGGGACAAAAAATTGTATCAGCTGGATGGCATCATTTTTTGTGATTGATTTTTAAAGGCATTAATCGGCATTGCATAATCACATACTTTTTCCAAAGAAATCGTCCGATATTGATTGATTTTAGCATCTCTACTAACAGTGGGCTCTCTCCGCGCCCAAACAACACCAGATATTCGTTGCTTGAATTGAATTATTACCAAAATATGAGTAAAATTATTAGTAATTATGATGATGAATTAGACAAAAAGGTCCAATTTGTAAATTTCCAACCACACCAAACCAAAATAAACGCTATAAACCCTTTTGTGTCCGGTCTTCTTCCTTCATTGATTCATGACTGACACATAAAGGTCAAAAATTGGCTGTTTGCACAATCAATGGCCACCTCACTGCTTTCTGTGTACTAATCAATATTTTCCAGCACACATCGCCACAATCAGTATGAATCAAGGAAACGTTTTCAAAAGAAAATCAGGATAAACGCAAGTAATGGTGATGCAATGACCTTCCTACCAGATGCATGGACAGCTGTGAAACACACTCCTTTTGATGGGAGCAGGAGATAAACTGAAGAAAAGACGCACAAAAACCCAAGCAATTTAGCAGTGGAGCCTTCAAGGTCAGATAAGCTTGATGTGTCCTCTCCGTTGACGACAAGTGAGCGTTTGCTACACACAGGAAGATTATTCCTAAAAACGGTAACAATGGCAGCGAGTCACATATTGTGGATTCAGCAGACTGGGATGCG
Organism: Nerophis lumbriciformis; assembly: GCF_033978685.3. NCBI lineage: Eukaryota > Metazoa > Chordata > Actinopteri > Syngnathiformes > Syngnathidae > Nerophis > Nerophis lumbriciformis. Next base: position 21,388,505 of record NC_084570.2, on the reverse strand, counting down.
GTGATGGACGGCACGAAAGCTCTTGAGGTAAATTGGCTTGGACAGCACATTACAATGCCTTGCGGCATGTTTTTAAAAGGATGGTGAAGGACGCAGAGAGGTTTGTGGCCAAGAATGCAAGCAGGCACAGATTGAACAGGTTGCCAGGGATTGAACGTTGTTTAAGGATACTTCACTGGGCGAGGAACTTATCTGCTGACTTCATGGCACCACAAAATGAAATGACTTCTTTATCTCCATCACTGTTTTAGTTGTATTGTATTGCAGGCCTCATATTAAAGATGGGTACCGAATTCAGTACTTTTATAGCAGTGGCCCCCTAGGCCTTCAGTAATGTCCGACTTCAATGATTACCTCTCAAAATACCATAACTGATGTCACCACATGACCATTGCTGGAGAAATACTATACAGGAACACATTTATACACTACAAAACGACAAAAAATTGTAACTGTTGAATATCGGTATCGTTTCCCAGGTACTGGTATTTAGGTTCAAGCGTAAAAATAGATATGGACTCACATTTAATGCCTATTAATTGAATTCGTTCCATCACTGCAGTGAATGCACGCTGCCTGCATGACATGGTCTGACAACATCAGGGAGCATCCAAAGTGCTGTAACAATGTTACACGATTTATTTACGTCCGGCCCACACACAAACCCGATTAGCGTTTCTTGTCCTGGTGGAAACGTGGCTAGAGAAGGCAAGCAGTGCTATTATGACAAGGATGCTACTTGGCCAGTATAGAAAACTCCACCATCGTCAGCACTTGTGTAGCTTCAGTTAATGGACGCAAAAAAACAAGCAGCCCACTCTCTGATGCACTTGTCCTCGACGGGGAAGTGCTTTCCTTTGTCCCCCGCTGGAGGCAACAAGGTAGACACATCCACGTCTGATTTAAGTGAATAAGCCTCCTCCTATATTTCTTCTTGCTGCCTTGCACCTTTCCACTCGGTATAAATAGAAAACAGTCATTTTAGGCGTCTTCTGTCCCCAGTTGGACACCAGCAGACCGGATAGTGCACAAGTGTCAAATCTCGCCCGCCACATTATTTTATGTGGCCCGCGAAAGCCTGGAAATAATTTGCATTAATAAAATGCTTAATCTTTTCTTACTAAATATATTTGATCTTTCCATTTTGACATTATAACTGATGTACTGCATACAATTGCAAATCTTTTAACATTCAATATTATCAAAATCAAAATATTATATTATCATGTATTCCAAAAATATATTTTGTTAAAATAAAGATAAATACTGTAACTAAATCGTTTCAAAACAAATTATCAATCAAATTGTAGACTGTAAAATTGACAATAGATTTTACGGTTAAATTCCGCCGTTTTTTTTTATACCTTAAAACAACTTAGGTACTGTTTTTTTCCATATATAGTAAGACATTAAAAAACAAACAAAGACATTTTTAAACAACATTTTACGGTAAAAAAACCAAACTGGCAGCTCTGTTGCTTGAATTTTACCGCTAAAACCGTGGTATTGTTCTTCCATTCCATTCTTAAATTTTTTTTATATGATGTAAAGAACCCACTGCTTTAACTGTAAAATTCTGGTGACTTAGCTGCCAGTTTTTAGAGTAAAATTGTTTTTTTGCAGCTTATATAAAAAATATATTGTTAATGTATTTTATATATATATATATATATATATATATATATATATATATATATATATATATATATATATATATATATATATATATATATATATACATATATATATATATATATATATATATATATATGTATATTCATATATTACTCATTGTTAAAAATCGGCCCTCTGAGGGCCACCATAACTGCGATGTGGCCCTCAATGAAAACGAGTTTGACACCCCTGGGATAGAGCCACAACTCTGGTTCCCCTGACAGACGGAGAAGAGACATTTTATTTGCCGCTTGTGGCGCAGCTTCACTCAATGACCCTGTGGCTTATTTTCCTGACCTTGCACAAGATAGCCGTGACCTCGCCGTCCCGCTGCGTGTTGATTTCGAAATATTTCTTCTCCCTTTGTGAGTCCTCCATCTCAGCTTGTTGCTTTTGGTACCATGGTTACCATGTTAATCACAGTCCAGACATATTCTGACACCATCTCGTTGTGATATGTACTTGCACTCTCACTGCCTGGCGACCACTTCTATTCATTATGAGCAAGGCACAGGCAGACTTGGTTCCAGGAGGAAGTCTCAGCAATGAGACCACTATGCGGGCGTAGTCATCACAGTCCATTTCATAGTGGAATATCTTTATCCTTGATGACGGGCAGCTTGGACCAATGTTGATTTCTCCACTTAGGTCTAATTTCACTTCCCTTTTTACTGTCACTTGTCCTTTGTTTAGCTCGCGCCCCCAGAAGAGTCTACTTCATGGTTAAGAGGCATCTTTATGGGCCAAAATTAAAATTAAATTTCGCCCATCATCCACAACCCTAATGTGAGACAAAACTCCCACATATCTTTCCCTTTTATGTGCGTTCTAAATAGTGAAAAACTGCTAGTACGGGGCTGTTAACAATTCAGGTAATGGGGCTTTAATAGCGCTACAAAAAAACTCCATAAAAAACGCCAACAACGCTCCATTTAAAAGCTGTGACCTGCATATTAACCAAGCTATAGCGTTGTTATTGTAAGAGCAAACACAGAAGACCATATACTCTCATCAGTGAAGCATACTCACAATCATATTAAACAGTGGGCTTTTTAACAATTGGGAAGCTTTGTGTCATGTTTGTCCTCAAACAAAAAACATACTAAAACAAACAAAATATTTCCCCCCCATCTTTTTCCATTTTCAATCCTTTTTTAAAAATGCTCCAGGGAGCCACAAGGGTGGCATTAAAGAGCCGCATGCGGCTCGAGAGCCGCGGGTTGCTGACCACTGGTCTAGTGGGACAGGCGAAAGTTAAGTCAAGGAAAATGGTAGTTTATAAATTACTTAATGTTTCTGTGCGGCCCGGTAGCAAATGTGTCACAGGCTTGTACTGGTCCCCGGACCGGTGGTTGAGGGCCACTGACTTATACGGATGGATTCCATTGCATTGTTTGATTTTTTTTCTCTTATCTGCTTTTAATGGTAAGATCTAGGCCCCCTGCGTACTCAGATAGTCGTTAGGTGGCCCACCGCTTGGTTTAGTTCAAAAGTCACGTGACTGAATACAACCTATCGAGGTTACAGTGTGTGATAGACCCTAAATGTATCATATTCATTGCATAGGAAGGATAACTCATAAAAACAACAATGCTGTTCTCATTATACCAATGATGTTACAGGACAATGGCTGGGATTCACACTCACATGAAAGTAAATATGCAACTTGACTTCATCAAGAGTCTGCTGTGTTGGGAAGATCCGCCCGGCGCTGTGATGCATTGGCCTGATGAGACTCTGCTGTGGCTCACTAAAAGCAGATGTTGCAAACAAACAAGAGAAAATGAGTGTTATGTTTTTCCACAGCCTGGGGGGATGGGGGGGTAACAAGAATGCAGAGAAATAAGCACTTGCCACTCATGTTATTGTTGTCATGCACACAATGCTCCACTGTCATTAGGGTGTTTTCAAAAAAGTCACATTGTCTATGTCTCCTATAATCTTATTTAGGTCAAAATATTGAGAAATACAGTCACACGCCGACTGGATGTGCTTTCTGAAGAGCACCTCACATTATTCCTCGGTAGATAGCTTCAGGCTACAGCTGCACTCATCATCACAAGTGACACTGTCATGATGAGCAGTGACACTCACTGCTGCATAATGAGCGACAGAAAAGCCATATTTACCACGTCAGCGACACCCGCGTCACTCTGAGGGTATATCCCACACGCCACGGCGTCACCTCCCATGAGCCTGATACAAAAATCTGCTATTTGGATATTTTACATTTGCAATCATCACAGTCATTGTGGTATCATTTCTGGCCTCTGGGGGTGGAGGAGATTTTTATTCCACTGCTCACTTTGAACTTTGATGAGAAAAAGAGGAACCTCACATGTCATTAAATCAGCAGAGAGACGACAAAGTTCTGCCGGTGGAGGATTATTACACAAGTGGAGGAAAAAAATTATCAGCCATGCTGCAAAAGTCGTGGGCATCGTAAGTGCAGACCTGTCAACTAGTTGGGTATCGTCCAATGTGTCCAACCTGTCATGTGGCGTGGCCGTCAACTGACCAAAAACTGTTTTTATCATCTCAGAAATATTTCTAAAGTGAGAAATTTGTTGTCAAAATTGGATCTCGAAATGATCATTCACTCGTTCATTTCATCTCGTATTGACTATTGCAATTCTCTAATCACTCTTTCCAACAAGTCAACACTATAGAGACTTCAGACTGTACAAAATGCAGCTGCCAGACTCTTGACCGATGCACCCAGAACAGCCCATATTACCCCCGTTTTATCCAGTCTTCATTGACTTCCAGTTAAATTCCGCATTGAGTTTAAAATTTTGGTCCTGACAAGCATGGTGGTAGTATTATGCTCTGGACCTGTTTTACTGCCAATGGAACTGGTGCTTTACAGAGAGTAAGTGGGACAATGAAAAAGGAGGATTACCTCCAATTTCTTCAGGATAACCTAAAATCATCAGCACGGAGGTTGGGTCTTGGGCGCAGTTGGGTGTTCCAACAGGACAATGACCCCAAACACACGTCAAAAGTGGTAAAGGAATGGCTAAATCAGGCTAGACTTAAGGTTTTAGAATGGCCTTCCCAAAGTCCTGACTTAAACGTGTGGACAATGCTGAAGAAACAAGTCCATGTCAGAAAACCAACAAATTTAGCTGAAGTGCACCAATTTTGTCAAGAGGAGTGGTCAAAAATTCAACCAGAAGCTTGCCAGAAGCTTGTGGATGGCTACCAAAAGCACCTTATTGCAGTGAAACTTGCCAAGGGACATGTAACCAAATATTAACATTGCTGTATGTATACTTTTGACCCAGAAGATTTGATCACATTTTCAGTAAACCCAAAATAAATTCATAAAAGAACCAAACTTCATGAATGTTTTTGTGACCAACAAGTATGTGCTCCAATCACTTTATCACAAAAAAATAAGAGTTGTAGAATTATTGGAAACTCAAGAGAGCCACGACATTATGTTCTTTACAAGTGAATGTAAACTTTTGACCACGACTATATATATTATAAGGTCCCCTGAAGAGCAGGGAAACCTGCGAAACAGGCTTGTAGGGATGAAATAGCCTCTCTGTTTTTCCTGACCTAACGTATATTCCGCTCTACCCCGGTATTGAGCACTGTAAATCTGATAAACCACAGAAACATTGACTATATATATATATATATATATATATATATATATATATATATATATATATATATATATATATATATATATATATATATAATATATATATATATATATATATATATATATATATATATTCCGAGCGTGGTGATGTCACGTTATCGATGAGAAAATGCATTTTTAGACAATATGATTTGCCTGAGCGGCTAGGAGACACTCTCAGTGCTGCTGGAGTGATCGCCAAGTGCCAAAGTCATCAACCGATGTTGCATAATAGAACAAAAATAGGTACAGTGTAACAGTTTAAGCTGACATACCTCGAATTTAAGCTGACATACCTCGAATTGGATGACTCACGTCAACATAAGCGCCAGTATTTTTGGTCTCGAAGGCCTAAGGGGGAGCTTGACCGCTACATTGGGGTGCTAAGAAAATAATCAACTTTCATGGCTTCACTTATCATGTTTTCAATAAAATCAGTTATGATACACAGCACAAGAATGTTCGATATCATAGTATTTTTAACTGCATTAGACCAAAGAATACTCAACAACTATTTCGCGTGCAAAAGTGACAGACACAGCAACGGACAGCGCCCAAGCCCCTGCCAATAACCATACATCCAAAATGCGACAAAGGTCTTTATTCCATATGCACTTTTTGGGAGGAATTTTGCCAATTCTTTACAATCATTATGAGAGACAACAAGATAAATGTAATTTTTAATGCATTCTAACTCTTAAATAAAAATCAGCTTACAATGGAGTCAATGAGAGGTACTCTCTTCCGCCCATAAAGCCCTCTAAATAACCAGACAAAAAGCCGCAACAATACTCCATTTGCATTTCATGACTTGAATATTAAACAAATATTAATGATACTGTTATTATAAGCGCTAACATTAAGGACCTATTTCTAGCGGCGCCGTGATCACACGTAGCTAACTGGCTTGTGCCGCTATATTGACATAATCAGCTAGTAAGATGCTTTCTCATCTTGGAGCTCGTGAGAGTTTGTTCTTGATCATAAATAATGCCTCTCACCTTGATAGTAGAAAGATGAGGACATAAACCGACACGTTGGTCAACTTTGGCATCCAATTTAGACCCAAAAATGGCAAGAAAGGGACGAAAAAGACGCTTGGTACCACGCCCCTTTTTTCTTCGCGAGGATTATGAGTAATTCTTTATTTAAATGGGAATATATACACATCTCAGCAGTCGTCATCCAAATGACAGCAGACATTGTACAGTAAGTGATTTTTTTATTATGTTAGTTGGCTCTCATTAGTTATGTGTAGATTAACTACGATCAAAGTATTGGACAGGACGTCGGAAATGTGTAAATAAAGTGGTACTTTATATAAGAAAAAAATGGGCGTACAAAACGGTACAAAACGATCTTTTTATCTTGTTATCATCCGTCGTTCATTCATTCACCCATAGGCTAGTATCGCTCAATCTTAACAACCACAATGCACCTGCTCCCGGTCTTTCTAACATCCGATTTGCCACAATGAATTGTGGAACATGCAGTTTTTTAGTTAACCCTTTGTTAGGCTATGAAGTAGAAAACAACTCAATTCAGTGTCAGTGTTTCTCTAATAATAAATATAAAATACATGTATAAACTAAATCAATTCCTTTTTAACTGTAAATATTATAGATGAATTTATCAGCAATTAAATCAAGTATGCAAATTATGAATAATCATCACACATGAACTATATAACCCATAAGTTACAACAGTCTGCAGTGATTAATAGTCAGTGATGTTGTCAAAGGAAAAAGCGAACGTTGTGATGAGTTTGTGAAATTAATGCACCGCCTTATTAAAATAAGCAAAATACTTATATATGACATTGTTTTATAAATGTGCCTGTTACAACATTACATATATACTTACAGTGTGTATATAAAACCTAATTGAGGGGTTTGGATGTTTTTAAGCAGGCTTTTGCTTGCATTTATTTACTATTTAGAATGCAAAAAAAAAGAAAGACATATGTGTGCTTGTCTTACATAATGATTGTGAATGTTTGACAAAATTCCAGAAAAAGTGCAGTTTCCTTTGAAAACAGTACACATTCAGAGTGCAGCATTATAATAGTAAGAGAACTACTTTGACCAAAACAAAGAAGAAGTGAGATGTTTGCCTTTTATTGATATGACTAGCTACATCTAAGTTATGCTATATTGTTATCATCTGTAATTATATAGAACCGTAATGTCAGAATTTAACACATATAAAAAAATATTATTTCACCCTTTATCACAGCTAAAACTGTTGGATACCCCTGTAGTGTCAATATCATAAAGTGTAGTGTCACTATCATAAAGTGTAGTGTGACTATCCTAAAGCTGGATGCACTATTTTTGTTTAACAACTTAGATACACAACTAGTGTTTTGAGGACAAGACATTATTATTATTATTATTATTATTATAACAAAAAGAGAGCAGACGCTGGCATCGATTGGTTTAGCCTTAGCCTGCAGTAAATTGTTGTCAAAGCTTTATTTAATGAAATGTATTGATATTTTGCGGTTAATAAAAATACGAGACAAAGTACTTACTCCAGTTGTAGAATAAATTGTTAATCTTTTATTCTAGTCTCCTTGTCTTATTCAGACAAGCCATTAGAACAAAAAAAACATGGGAGGACTTTGCCCTTTAAAAATAGAAGATCCAAACTGTTACAACTGGGGCCGATTGGATGTATCGTCAAATTCTCTAAAAGGCCTTTGAAGACGGGTTATGGTTGACATTTGAATATTCAATTAATGGTCATAGTTCCAGTGGACAACCATTGTCAGTAGCATTGTGGTGTGTGATAAAACTTCACATTTTGTTGTGGCCTTTTTTAGTGGCCAAACTAAAGTTAAAAAGTTAAAGTACTAATGATTGTCTCACACACACACTAGATGTGGCGAAATTATTCTCTGCATTTGACCCATCACCCTTGATCACCCTCTGGGAGGTGAGGGGAGCAGTGAGCAGCAGCGGTGGCCGCGCCCGGGAATCATTTTTGGTGATTTAACCCCCAATCCCAACCCTTGATGCTGAGTGCCAAGCAGGGAGGTAATGGGTCCCATTTTTATAGTCTTTGGTATGACTCGGCCGGGGTTTGAACTGACAACCTACCGATCTCAGGGCGGACACTCTAACCACAAGGCCACTAAGGCACACCTAAGTGCAAAGTAGCTATTATCTAGATTGTCGTACATTTCTGCCTGTCAGGCTTGTCCCTGACAGTTTGACTGTGTTTTAGTTTTTTCTCTGTGTTTGTCTTAGTTTCCTGTCAGCGCTTTTATTTTGTCTTCATTTCCTGAGTGTCTCCCTGAGTGCTGCTTCCCCTCAGCTGTGGCTGATTGGCACCTGGCCACACCTGGTGTCAATCAGCCAGCTACTATTTAAACCTGCCTTCTCCTCCAGTCATTGCTGGATCATTGTCGTTCCTACCTGTCGTGTCGTTGTTTGCTGTATGCTGTCGTTGCTACCTGTGTGCGTTAAGCTTTACCTGGATCCTGACTCCTGTTCCTGCTTCCTGGTTTCTGGTTCGTGTTTTCCTTTTCTTATTTTTGAACATTAAAACCATGTTTTCTCGTACAATGCCTTCCGCCTTCTCTGCATCTTGGGGTTCGGCACCTACAAACTCTGACATAATGATCCAGCCAAATTCGAATCTCGCAGAGATGTCCATGGCGGAGAGGCTTAACAAAGCTTTGGACTTAATGGCTAATCTGAAGAAAAGTTCGGCCGCTTTTCAAGCCCTCTCCCACCCACCCCTGTCGTCTGTGGTCCTATCTGGGGACGTCTGGGATCCGTCCCTTGGGGGAGGGGCTATGAGTAGCAGTGCAGCTGGGGAGGCACAGCTACTTCTCGCCCCAGTGGGTCTGCAAGAGACGGCGCCATCATCTCCGGTGGGTCTGCAACCTACGGCGCCACCATGCACTCCGGTGAGCCGGCAGACGCCACCATGCACTCCGGTGGGCCGGCAGACGCCACCATGCACTCCGGTGGGCCGGCAGACGCCACCATGCACTCCGGTGGGCCGGCAGACGCCACCATGCACTCCGGTGGGCCGGCAGACGCCACCATGCACTCCGGTGGGCCGGCAGACGCCACCATGCACTCCGGTGGGCCGGCAGACGCCACCATGCACTCCGGTGGGCCGGCAAACGCCACCATGCACTCCGGTGGGTCTGCAACCTACGGCACCACCATCCTGTCCGGTGGGCCAGCAGCAGAGGGCGCCACCATCCTCCTCTCCGGTGGGCCAGCAGCAGATGGCGCCACCATCCTCCTCTCCGGTGGGCCAGCAGCAGATGGCGCCACCATCCTCCTCTCTGGTGGGCTAGCAGCAGATGGCGCCACCATCCTCCTCTCCGGTGGGCCAGCAGCAGAGGGCGCCACCATCCTCCTCTCCGGTGGGCCAGCAGCAGAGGGCGCCACCATCCTCCTCTCCGGTGGGCCAGCAGCAGAGGGCGCCACCATCCTCCTCTCCGGTGGGCCAGCAGCAGAGGGCGCCACCATCCTCCTCTCCGGTGGGCCAGCAGCAGAGGGCGCCACCATGCACTCCGGTGGGTCTACAATCCACGGGGCCACCATCGTCTCCGGTGGGCCAGCAGAGGGCGCCACCACCATCGTCTCCGGTGGGTCCTCCCATGCCGGCGGTCGAGCCGCCTCGCCAATTGCGGCGACGTTCAACTCGCCGTCGCCACCTAACTCTTCCCCGCTGGTTGCGGGGACACTTGGCCTGGTGGCCCACCTCCTTGTCCTCCCTCAACCCTCCCGTGACTTTGGACTTTTTTGGGGGGGGGTTCTAGAACGTCTGGTATCCGTTATAGGAAGGGGGGCTACTGTCAGGCTTGTCCCTGACAGTTTGACTGTGTTTTAGTTTTTTCTCTGTGTTTGTCTTAGTTTCCTGTCAGCGCTTTTATTTTGTCTTCATTTCCTGAGTGTCTCCCTGAGTGCTGCTTCCCCTCAGCTGTGGCTGATTGGCACCTGGCCACACCTGGTGTCAATCAGCCAGCTACTATTTAAACCTGCCTTCTCCTCCAGTCATTGCTGGATCATTGTCGTTCCTACCTGTCGTGTTGTTGTATGCTGTCGTTGCTACCTGTGTGCGTTAAGCTTTCCCTGGATCCTGTTCCTGCTTCCTGGTTTCTGGTTCGTGTTTTCCTTTTCTTATTTTTGAACATTAAAACCATGTTTTCTCGTACAATGCCTTCCGCCTTCTCTGCATCTTGGGGTTCGGCACCTACAAACTCTGACACTGCCAGCATGTTAAGCCACTGAAACCGATACAAAGTCAGTGTCTTTTGGCTTTCTGGAAGAAAACTAGCAGTTGAATTAATTTTATTCAGAACATCTAGAATAGAATTCTGCAGGTTTCATGCTAATTGTCGACTAATCCTCCCGCTCCGCTCCATCATGTGTGACAGAAAAGTATAAGCTTGGAAAAGTCAAAGGGTGAACTCACCTCTTTGGTTAAGGTAAAAAAAGCAGTGATATTTGAGGCACTTCAAGTATACCTGATGCTTGCTTTTGTTCAGGTTAACATACTGAACTATGAGGTCTCTGAGGTTAAAGGGAAAAAAACAGAGTCACTACAACAAAAAGAGAGCAGAGTTGCTAAATGACACTTCTAAAACCGTGAGCTAGCAATACTCATAAGTTAGCACGTACCTCGTAGACGACATAGCCACATGTAGCTCAGAAAAAAACGATTCCTGTATTTCCCGATTTGCTCCTTTAACAGAAAAATGTCATTGTGGTAAAAAGTCACATTCGTAGTCCGATCGCCAGAAGCTCGGCAAATCATTCTAGCTAGCTGCAGCCGCCAAGGAGCTATCAGACACGCTGGCATCGATTAGTTTAGCCTTATCCTGCGAGAAATTGTTGTCAAAGCTGTATTCAATGAAATGTATTGATATTTTACGGATAATAAAAATACAGGACACAACGCGTCCCTTGACAGCTTAATACGGAATGCATAATTTGGTCTTAAACCGTGACGATTCCGTTTTTCTAAGGACATTTGGCAACCCTAGCAATAATAGACCTCTGAAATTGCACGAAATTGAAAGTACTATGTCCATATATTGATATGATACAATTGGACACAAATCAGACGTCAGTTTTGCTGTGATATGTTTGAAGGACTAATGATATCACATTAGCTATTATGGCGACACATCAATTCGTATTTGTCATTTTGGCTTCTCTATGCCAATGCTGAATACAGAATTACTGTACGCCACAGTAATGTTCCCCCTGTATGAATGTCATCAGTATTCCGTGAGAGCACGGGAAGTGACAGGGGGCTCTCTGCAGCGACAGTCCTGTCCACACGCATCAGCTGCAATATTCCCTGCGGCGGCCTTCCACCATTCTGCCTCTAACAACCTGCTCGGCGACAACACCTGCTCACATGTGGCCTGTGCAGTCACACCAGTCACCGTGTTTATGGGTCACAACTTGACGCGCGCTCATTGCTCTGATTGCTGGACTCAAATGCTGGCAGGCTGCCAGAGAGGCAAAATTGTTTTGGTGAGCGTTTCTGACAATAGTGGCTAAAATGTACTCAATGAAACTGGTTGGGGATCTTGTACAAACCTGACATTTGCTTTATGAACTGGAACATTTTGGATACATTATCATCCAGCAGATCAGTTAAGCAGCATTATTATTGTTTATAAATAAAGTTGCTAAGGTACAGGCAGAGGTGGGACCAAGTCATTGTTTTGCAAGTCACAAGTAAGTCTCAAGTCTTTGCCCTCAAGTCCGAGTCAAGTCCCGAGTCAAGACAGGCAAGCCCCGAGTCAAGTCCAAAGTCAAGACTGGAAAGTCTCAAGTCAAGTCCTAAGTCCTGCATTTTGAGTTTCGAGTCCTTTCAAGTCCTTTTAACCACAGACTAATATATTAACACAGATTGTGTATGCTTTTCAAACGCTGTATTTATTTATTAAAACAAGTGCATTTTAAATTGCAGGAAAGAAAATTGTGCTGACATTGCACTTTATAATAGCACTATTAACCAGTCATTTTAAACATTAACTCATTCCTTTACAGAACAAACACATTGAAAAATAAAGTGCAAATGTACTTATTTGTACAAAAGTGTTAACATTGAAAAAACATGACATATATATGTGAACATAACAAAAAAGTTGTACTTTTTATATGTCAGGGCCCTATGCTGCATTGCATTTGCAAAAGACCAAATTAGCCAAGAGTCTGTCAGTCATTTGTGCACGATGGGGGCGTAGTATGATGCCACCATGGCTGAAAACTCGCTCCACTGGAGCACTGGAGGCAGGCACTGCCAAGACTCTCATGGCCACTCGGAACAGTGAAGGAAAAGTCTTCATGTTCAATGCCCAGAACAAAAGGGGGGAGAGAGTTGTTTTGGGTTGGTGCACTACTTGTAAGTGTATCTTGTGTTTTTTATGTTGATTTAATTAAAAAAAGAAAAAGAAAAAATATATATTTCTTGTGCGGCCCGATACCAATCGATCCACGGACCAGTACCGGGCCGCGGCCCGGTGGTTGGGGACCACTGAGGTAAACAACCAACAGTATGTCAGAAAGCTAGCTAAAACGGTACACATATTCATAATATAGTATACATTTTAACTGACCTTTATTTTACTATTTTTGTCTTTTTTTAGGTGGCTAAAATACGCGGTGCTGCTGACCGCTGTCTAACGTTACGTGTGATATATTGACTAACGTAACCCTGCTTAAAAAAAAATCACTGAACAAAAAGTATGAATAAGGTAGTGAACTGCAACAGATTCCCGTGTTTGCAATAACGTTATAACGTTAGCAGTGAGTTTACAGCCTCACTGATTTAACTACACAGCAAATAAAAGTCACGTTACTTAGCCAATAAACGTTATCTTACATTCAAAACTTACCGTTCTTTGTGCAACTTCAAATGCCGGACGAAGTTGGAAGTTGTTGCCTCTCCATCAGTAATTTTCGAACCGCATGTGTTGCATACTGCAAACCGTTTTGTGTTGACCACCTCGTAATTTTTATACCCAAACAAAATTATTTTAGGTATCATTTTTTGTTCACTGGCGTGTGGTTTGGACATGTCTTCTTCGTTGGTTGTCCTGCAATTTGATTGGATGAATGCTGTGTGATGAAAACAAAGTAGATCTAATTTGATTGGCTGTTGTACTGAGACCACACCAGCTGACACACGCAACGCTGATAGACAAGTATACAATGAAAAATACGGAGCGCTCCCGAATAACTTTTTCATCTTTGGGTTTTGGGGAAGGTAGCAAGTCATGTCAAGTCATGTCAATTCAAAAGGCTCAAGTCCAAGTGAAGTCACAAGTCATTGATGTTAAAGTCTAAGTCGAGTTGCAAGTCTTTTTACATTTTGTCAAGTCGAGTCTAAAGTCATCAAATTCATGACTCGAGTCTGACTCGAGTCCAAGTCATGTGACTCGAGTCCACACCTCTGGGTACAGGTGTGCCTCAGGCTCAGGCTGGGCACTATAAAATGTCACAATAAAATGTGCAGTTGTATTACTTGACAGGGAACCGGGGAGTTATAAAAACCAGTCAGTATCTGCTGTGACCACAATTTGTAAGGATGTAGAAAAGAAATCGATTCACGTTTGTTACGTGATTCTATATTATTAAGATTCTGAATCGAAAGCAACATTTTCTGGAATTGATTATTAATATTACAAGGGGTGCACAAAAAATCGATTCACATCCGGATCGCGGTTGCTATTTTGCCCGACGTTAAATCGATTCATAATTTAAAAAAATATTTATACAGTACAGGCCAAAAGTTTGGACACACCTTTTACTCATTAAATGCGTTTTCTTTATTTTTATGACTATTTACATTGTAGATTGTCACTGAAGGCATCAAAACTATGAATGAACACATGTGGAGTTATATACTTAACAAAAAAAGGTGAAATAACTGAAAACATGTTTTGTATTATAGTTTCTTCAAAATAGCCACCCTTTGCTCTGATTACTGCTTTGCACACTCTTGGCATTCTCTCGGTGAGCTTTAAGCACACCTGTGAAGTGAAAACCATTTCAGGTGACTACCTCTTGAGGCTCATCGAGAGAATGCCAAGAGTAAGCGAAGAAGTAATTAGAAAAAATGTTTTTCAAACCGTATCCGCATTCGTTAGCTAGCGAGCTTTAGATCAGGGGTATTAAACTCAGTTGCACAGGGGGGGCAAAAATTGAAAGACACTTTAGATCACGGGCCGAACAGGATTAATTGACCCCCGAAGAGTTGGCAAATCTAAGCATGCATCTGAGGAGCAACCGTTTCCCAGCATGCCTTGTTGTCATTACAATTATCACTTTTAAATGTGTTATCATGCATCTTTAATGTGTTATATATTTTTATGTTATGTTGTATTTTGATGTCGATTTAGTCATGTACAGTTCAATTATGTTATGTTCACTCTTCGTAAGCCAATCCATCTACAAATTTGACATCAGCAAATGGCTCACCCACACGACCTAATACACGCTGTCTGCCATTTACCGTGAACACTAAAAACAGGTATTCATCCGTGAAGAGATCACCTTTTCAAAGTGCCGTACACCAACGAAAATGAGCATTTAATGAGGTCGAGACCCCGGTGTAAAGGATGAGCATGCAGATGAGATTCTCTGAGATGGTTTCAGACAGTTTGTGAAGAAGTTATTTGGTTATGCAAATGTTATCAATTTCGTGGTTGTGGCAGCAGCTATTGGTCCAAGATGACCGTGGAGGTCCTGGGCAGGTGTAGTTTAGTTAGGGGAACATTTTCCACCTTAAGGGAGAGTGGAATGCATTGGGAGTCTCACTCTCTGTTCACTTCATTCTGTTCAAGAACAAAACACAATGAGCGCACAAATACACACACCCAGTATCTTATTTGGTTTTGATGGTGAGAAGAGGCGCCAGGAACGAGACAAAGCGAGAGTGGACGAAAGTGTGTCTGTCCAAAACACACGTTTAGCTTAACTTTCAGTTTCATTGGACAACTACGCCAGGGAAGGGCATCAAGGAGGACAAAAGCCCATGAGCTGAGGGACAATCAGACTTTTTAGGGTACAGTCTTCTCTCCAGCTCTGGTATTTCTACGGTTTGTACTTACTCCAGTTGTAGAATAAATTGTTAATCTTCTATTCTAGTCTCCTTGCCTTATTCAGACAAGCCATTAGAACAAAAGAACATGGGAGGACTTTGCCCTTTAAAAATAGAGGATCCGAACTGTTACAGCTGGGGCCGATTGGATGTATCGCCAAGTTCTCTAAAAGGCCTTTGGAGACGGGTTATGGTTGACATTTGAACATTCAATGAATGGTCATAGTTCCAGTAGACAACCATTATCAGTAGCATTGTGGTGTGTAATAAAACTGAACATTTTGTTGCGGCCTTTTCTAATGGCCAACCTAAGGCACACCTGTGCAAAGTAGCTATTATCTGGATTGTCGTACATTTCTGCCAGCATGTTAAGTTACTGAAACCAATACAAAGTCAGTGTCTTTTGGCTTTCTGGAAGAAAATTAGCAGTTGAGTTAATTTTGTTCAGGACATCTAGAATAGAACTCTGCAGGTTTCATGCTAATTGTCGACTAATCCTCCCGCTCCGCTCCATCATGTGTGACAGGAAAGTATAAGCTTGGAAATGTCAAAGGGTGAACTCATCTCCTCGGTTAAGGATTTGAGGCACTTCAAGTATACCTGATGCTTGCTTTTGTTCAAGTTAACATACTGAGCTATGGTCTCTGAGGTTAAAGGGAAAAAACATAGACTCATTACTGTTAGTCAATGTTTTTCATTTTAAAAACATTTAAAACCGGACTCACCTAAAATTCCACATTAAAAAGCTTTGTTATAGTCATATATTATCACATAAAGAAAAGCAAAGGCATTCTCCGTCATTCATGTAAGTACAATAACCACAAGGCACACAAGTGTGAGTGAGTGTGTGTGTGTGTGTGTGTGTGTGTGTGAGTGTGTGTGTGTGTGTGTGTGTGTGTGTGTGTGTGTGTGTGTGTGTGTGTGTGTGTGTGTGTGTGTGTGTGTGTGTGTGTGTGTGTGTGTGTGTGTGTGTGTGTGTGTGTGAGATCGTATGCAAACCGGGGATGAGGATGTCACGCTTACACAACCTGACAAGGAAATCCTTCGCAGAGGAAAAATGTTCATCCATTTGAGGACGAATACGCAGCCTTGGAATTTGAAAAGATAAGCGTTCGGGGGGAAAAAGCCACATAGATGTGACAGATCTGGGTCTCCACCGGTGTGGAACAATTGTCTCAGATTTGTCCAAACGGTGCCACAACAACTCGAGATGTCTGGAGGTTTTACTCACTCCCAATAATACCAAGTTATACACTCTCCAGTGTAGGTGAAGTGTAAGTTATTTTTACTTGTTGATTTGAGTCTATAGAACAGAGTGCATGCCTGTCACACCATGAAAATAATTATTCTGTCTTCTTTCTTCCTGTCTGCTTCACGTCAGGTATGAAAAATATGCCTGCACCTCAACCATAGTCATATATGTTAAAATATCTATCGATCATGCCATTTCACCAAGAAAGTCTGAACTTTTTTTGTTTTAGAATTCAGTTGTTAAAGAATAAAAAAAACTTTATTTAAGTATTTCAATTAAGTACATTGTAAATATTGCATACATAAGGAGTAACGGGGTCAGCGTCGGTAGCTGATAATCTAAACCAGGCCTGGGCAAACTAAGGCCCGGGGGCCGCATGCGGCACGTTAAGCGTTTCAATCTGGCCCACTGGACATTCCCAAATAATTTTTTTAGATCTTTAAGATGGAAACTGTAGCTGCCATTATGATGTGGAGGGATGTTTTCAAATTACCGTAAGTCTTGAACTATACAAAGTATTTCAATGGTTGGAATCTGCGCTTTTGCATGATATACTAGTTACTATGGTAACAGCAGCTCAGACGAGGCACCAAGCAGTGTGGGTGGGGAGTGTTTCCACAGAGTGTTTCCAGAGCGGCCAGCCTGAAATGCGGGTGCCAAGGACAGAGGCGGAAGGATATTTTTACAACAAACTTCTATAGCTTAGTGATATATCAGATACATCAGATTGTAGGTGGGTTTTTTGTTTTGTTTTGCTTGATTGTAAAATATGTCGATTGAGAGGGTGTGTGACGTTCATATGTTGTCAAGATTCAGTTTTTTATCATTTGTAGTTAGTATTGTAAATTCTACATTCTTTATTTTCATGTACATTCTGGACGGGTTATTCAGTAAAAAAAACTTTTAAATTCCATTCTGTTTTTTAAGGCGGTCTGTCATAACGTTTTTAGCATTCAATCAGACAATATTGTGAGGCTTCGTATTAGTGTTCCTAAGAATAGATATACTGGCCCCCAGACACATTTTTTTTCTCTAAATTTGGCCACTGTGTCAAAATATTTGCCCAGGCCTGATCTAAACTATAGTGTACCTGACAAACAACTCTAAAGAGAATTAGACCACCAACCCCAACAGATATGTCTTGCTAGCATAAAGGCAAACAAGCGTGTACCAGTTAGCTAGCTAATAACAATCTAAACTAAACTATAGTATACCTGACAAACAACCCCACAGAGAATGAAACAGTCAGCTAGCTAGAATCAGTCGAGACTATTGTAAATTCCACACTATAAGCAACTACTTTTTTTCCTAGTCTTTGAACGGCTTATAAAACGGTGCTAATTTCTGGATTTTTCTTTGCTGACGCCCTAATGCAAATAGCTTAAAAAAAATAAAGAAAGCATACATAATGAATAGTTGTGTTATTGTTTGTGCTAGGGTGCCACCTTATGGACGAGTTTTCTCACTGCAGGGGCTGCATTGCCCTTCTGTTTAGACTACGTTATGAACAGGAAGTACAAATACCCGTTCTATCTTCTCAAATGTCCATAACTTTTCTACTTGTATGGATTCGTCATTTATCACTGCAAGCAACATTTGTAAGTTTTACAATAAATACAATTCTTACTTATTTAACCGTCCCATGTGTTGTGTCTGTAGGAGTGTTTTAATGAATATTTGTACATGCTTTCTTAATGTAATGAAGCTAGAGTCTTTGGCATTAGCTAATATGATAACACGTCTTTGTTTGTATTATTTGTATTATTAACTTACAATGGCATTCTTTTTGTATTATTTCAGTTTCTTAAGACGTCACTGTGGAGTTATTTAGTCTGTGTAGCTGATTGGAGATCTAACTTCCGCAGCTAGTAGGTCCATGATGATGACTTCAGCTTTGTTTGATCAGCCTTTTTACTGCCGTGTTACAGACACCGTTTGGAAACAATTAAGGTATGAAAATAAACATTTACAAAATCTTTCTGCGTAGATAACTCATTTTACAACATATATATCAGCTGCTTATAGTCCGGTGCGGCAAATATATGGAAAATATTTTTTTTCTTCTAAAATTTACTGAGTGCAGCTTATATACTGGTGCGCTTTACAGTCAGGAAAATACAATATAGTGTACCTGACAAGTAACCCTAAAGATAACGTGAGTACCAACCCTAAAATAAATGTTTTAATAGCATCGAAGGTAACAAGCATGCAACAACTATTTAGCTAGCTAATAATCTAAAGTATAGTATACAGCCCCAAGGAGAATTTGACGGACAACCCCAACTAATGTTTCTTGCTAGCATCAAGGCTAACAAGCAGTTAGCTAGCTAATAACAATCTGAACTAAACTATAGTATACCTGACAAACACCCCCAAAGAGAATGTGAGGACCAACCCCTAATTGAAATTTTTAATAGCATCGAGGCCAACGAGCGTGTAACATCTGTTTAGCTAGCTAGTAATCTAAACTATCGTATATCTCACAACCAACCTTAACATTTTTTGATAGCATCAAGGCTAACAAGTATGTAACAACTAGTTAGAGAGAACTAATAACAATCTAAACGACAACCAACCCCAAAGAGAATTTCAAGACCAACCCCAAATTGAATCTTTTGCTATCATCAAGGCTAACAACTGTCTATGCTATAGCTTTCCCCTTACTTCAAATGTTGTGTTATAAACTCATTGTGTACAAACCTTTAACCCAAAATTCAACCACCTTACTCTACAGAAGACTACCGTATTTTTCGGACTATAAGTCACAGTTTTTTTCATAGTTTGGCCGGGCTCCAGTGCGACTTATATATGTTTTTTTCCTTTTTTATTATGCATTTTTGGCAGGTGCGACTTATACTCCGAAAAATATGGTATATACAGTCGTGGTCAAAAGTTTACATACACTTGTAAAGAACATAATGTCATGGCTGTCTTGAGTTTCCAATAATTTCTACAACTCTTATTTTTTTTTGTGATAGAGTGATTGGAGCACATACTTCTTGGTCAGAAAAAACATTCATGAAGTTTGGTTCTTTTATGAATTTATTATGGTCTACTGAAAATGTGACCAAATCTGCTGGGTCAAAAGTATACATACAGCAATGTTAATATTTGGTTAAATGTCCCTTCGCAAGTTTCACTGCAATAAGGCGCGACTGTAGGTGAGCTCTGATCCTAAAATCGTAAATTTCTATACCGCAATTGGAAAAACAGCGCCCACTTGTGGCGATATATAATGAGTGCGTCAACCAACCCCATTCTCTATCCATATCAGAATCAGATGTCAAGCCATTTCTGACCAAATATAATAAATTAACAAATAAATAAGCGAGTTATCTTACTTTATAATTGCATTTAGCTGAAATTAACTTTCTACAAAAACTGTGCAGTTTTTTTTAACATGGGTTTGTGAAATTAAGCGTTAATTACACTTCATTTTGCACTACCCAATTTTCCTGACTAAAGCTACATTCACACTGCAGGGTAGGATGTCCAATTTGGATTCTTTTGTCAAATCTGATCTTATGTAGTCTTTCACATTACCAAAAAAATGCGATGTCTAATGTGAACGCAATCAGAGCCAAAATTGGTGGAACATTGACATGGGTTCCTAAAACATTGTTTTTGCCTGTTTTCTACTCATTTGTCAAATATTTATTTTGCAACTGTCTATTTTGGCGAAGAATTGTGACGCGTATCGCTTTTTGACGACATATAGGTCGGATGACCGCGACCCGATCGTTCATATCCGATTTATAGCCACATACGAAGGAAGCCTGGGTCGGACTTGACAAATTCACAATTGTACAGTTCACATTGACATGACAAAATCTGATAGAGGTCATAAATGGGCAAAAAAATGAAACTGACCTGCAGTGTGAAGAAGGCCTAAATGTGCGTCATTTAGACTGCATTTTGTAATGCTAAAGGTGTCTTTTACAACTTGTGAAAGAACAGTTGCATGAATTAAACTGTCTGTATAACATGCACAAACATCCTTGCAAGTAAGTGTTGTTATGGTACGGGTTTGATTCTGGATTATCCTTCTGCTTTGTATAGAGACACGTGGTGGTTATTAATAGGAGATCATTTCAGGAGATAAAGTGATTCTTGGTGAGTTAACGCGGGGGTCGGCAACCCAAAACGTTGAAAGAGCCATATTGGACCAAAAATACAAAAAATAAATACGTCTGGAGCCGCAAAAAACGAAAAGCCACATATTAATATTATAATGAAGGCAACACATGATGTAAGTGTCTATATTGCCAATATAGCCTACTATCAAAATGACTTTAAAAGTTTTATATAAGAAGGCAACACATGACGTAAGTGTCTATATTAGCTATATTAGCCTACTATCAAAATGACTATGTGTCGCAGGCTGAAGAAAATCTTTGTTGACAGAAATGATGAAGTTTAATATTTATTATACACATTTTACCACATTAAAAACCATTAGTAAATCAGAAGGTGAGATAACTCTTGGAAATTACTGGATTTTAATGGCCAAAGGTATGGATGTGTATGTCCAAGTTAAAGGAAACGGCAGGCTGTCTTCTTCTAATGGATGTATTAAAATCTTTGGCAAGAAAGGTAATGTTTGCTGTGGTCTGGAACAACATGGCACGCAAACAACTATCTGAAATGCAGCCAATATTACATACAGTCATGAGACATGCAAAACAAAATTATATACAGAGAATAAAAGTAAAGGATATTAAATGAGCTCAAATATACCTACAAATGAGGCATAATGATGCAATACGTACATATAGCTAGCCTAAATAGCATGATAGCATTGATTAGCTTGCAGTCATGCACTGACCAAATAAGCCTGATTAGCACTCCAACAAGTCAATAACATCAACAAAGCGCACTTTTGTGCATTCACGCACAGCATGAAACTTTTGGTGGACAAAATGAGACAAAGAAGGAGTGGAAGATTTTACATGTAAACAAACTGTTGCGTCACAGTTCACACTATGGTGAGTTCAAGAACCACCGAAATTAGTAGGACAAACTATGTTTACCAAATACTCTCATCAGTGAAGCATACACACAAACATATTAAACAGTGGGCTTTTTAACAATTGGCAAGGTTTGTGTCATGTTTGTCCTCAAACAAAAAACATACTAAAACAAAAACAAATATTTTTCCCCCCATCTTTTTCCATTTTCAATCCTTTTTTAAAAATGCTGCAGGGAGCCACTTGGGCGGCACTAAAGAGCCGCATGTGGCTCGAGAGCCGCGGGTTGCTGACCCCCGAGTTAACAACACACAAACATTGTGATTAATCCCAATTAAATATTTTTTTCCCCCAGATTTAAAATCTTTACCATATATCACTCAGTTTTAAGTGCAAGCTAACAAGTAATAAATCACAGCAGAGATGTGACTTTTGAGGTACGTCACTGAGTTTATTTTGAGGTGTGAACATCCAGGATGTTGAACAATTCTGACCCTTGCGGATGTTCTGCTTCCAGGCAATTGGAGGGACAGGAAGAGGAAAAGGATGTGAAAGGAAGTGAGCTGAGATCATACTGGGAGGACTCTTTGCACATGTCTGCTTGTTAAATGAATCTTTGAATATTTGATTGTGAACTTGAGCTTTTGGAGGCTTTTAGTGCTTTTACATGTCGGGTCAAACATCACCACACTTTTGAACTATTGGAACACTTGAAAATTGGACCATGAAATAGTCATCTCCAAGGAAAAGTTGTAGTCTTGCCACTTCATGCACTTTTTCTCCGAGGTACCAAAAGATAGTTTGTACCAGCCAGGGGGAACAGTGAGGTTAATGTTGTCATTTAATGACTTTTGTGCGCGTCCAGCTGGCCATGATGGAGTATCAAACTGCAGTCACCTTGGAAGGCCTGGAGCTTGCAAGCTATAGATAAATAGTAAGCATGTGCCAATATCAAACAGTATTGAGGCCACAGTACGATATTATTGTACTTGGTAAAATTGCCATAGTGTGTAAAACTATGTGGCATTTTACACCCTGTGTAAAAATGCCACAAACATATTTAGGAAAGGAATGCCCACACTTTTTCTGCGGGCGAGCTACTTTTCAATTGACCAAGTCAAGGGGATCTACCTCATTCATATATATCATGTATATTTATTTATTTATGAAAGATAAGTTTTTGTTAACAAGTTAAAGGTGTGTAATGATAATGCAAGCATGTTTAACACATATAGATCCCTTTCTTTCATGAAGACAATATAATATATATATATATATATATAAGTTGGTGTATTACCTGATTCTGATGACTTGCATTGATTGGAATCTGTTATGATCTGTGGCCGGATCATGTTTTGTTTAGTTATGTTCTGTTAGTTTTGGACTCCCTTAGTTCTTGTTTTGTGCACTTCTGGGTTTGTTCTGGTTACCATGGGTACTAATTGGTTTCACCTGCCTCTGATTAGTGTTCGGCACGTTCACCTGATGCTGAGCACTAATCAGAGAGCTATTTATTCACGTTGCTCGCCACACTCGGTCTAGCTTCATTGTTTGCGAATGCAATCGTTACGTTGGGTATTCCTGTTTTCTGGCTGATGACTCCTGTGCGAAGTTTTGGTCCTTTAGCTTCTCGTGCAAACGGCACGCTTTCATTTTGCTTGTTTCCGGTTTTTGGTTTAAGCTGTGATTTATGATAAATAAATCATCACGCTGTCGTCCGGAGTTGTCCATTCTGCATTCCGGTAGAACAAACCTCGCAGCAAGCTGCGACCCCCCCGTCGTGACAGAATCAGACAGTAACGATGATAACGTCCACATTTTCAAATGAAAGAGAATAAAAGTCCTCCTTTCTGTCCAATACCACATGAAAGTGGTTGGTTTTTGGCATCTTATTTGTCCAGCTTCCATACTCCTTTGTATACACTTTACAAGAAATACATTGGCGGCAAACGCCGTAGCTTGCTAGCTTGTGCACGCCAGCTTTCAGAGACTCTTATTTTGTTAGCGCAGGCAGGATGAAGCAGCGCTTTTATTGTGAAGATAGGAACTGTGCAGTCGGTCTTCAGAGTTTTGAGTACGCCGCGAGAGTCTGTTGAAATAAAAACTTTTTCTCGCCTTGATCTCACAAGACCCTCGGGTGCCGTGAATGTCAATCAAGTGACGAAAGGGACGTCTTGGTGAAGATTGATGATTGCTAATTTTAGGTTTATTTTTTACACCCCCCGTCAACGACCGCTAGCTTGCGATCGACGTAATGGGCACCCCTGATTTTGGATGAAGAGATTTACTGTAATTAACACAAACATAATGCTCAAATGTTCAATCGAGGGCTGTCTAATGATTAAAATATTTAATCTTGATTAATCGCAGTTTGTTCATATATAACTCAAAATTAATTATGATAAATCGCAGCTAAATATAATTTTTCGTCATTCATAAGAGTATCCTATATAGATCATTTTTACATTTTTATTAGTTTGCTTTAATGAAATGTTTTTTCAACACTATGCGTTTTTAAACAGCTCAACACGCTGCAGTGCGTTGGTATCTTGCCAGATGATGTATTTTGTAGGAGTACAGAATTTGTTTTCCTGCTGTAGGAGCACTTGCATTCAGAGGAGGAGTTACCCTTCCATGTTTAAGTACCACGCATTAATAGCACAAATTGTGGATTGTTACGATCATGGTTTGAATTTCAAAGATGTTTGGTAATGTAAAATGTGATATTTCTACTTGAATAAATGCTTCTGATATTCTGTACATTACATGTTGTACAAGTTAATCATATTTGTCTTGACCTTCTCAATTTATCCATAATGTGTGATATTAAGCCTGATGCATTCTGTAATTGAGAACTATCAATCACAGCATGTTATTTTAAAAAAACCTGCCACAAAAACTGTTGTATGAATATTCATGTAGGTGGAAATATCACAGATTACATCAAAACATATTTGACAATCAAAGCATGGTCGTAATTAGAGATGTCCGATAACGGCTTTATTGCTGATATCCGATATCCCGATATTGTCCAACTCTTAATTACCGATTCCGATATTAACCGATACCGATATATACAGTTGTGGAATTAACACATTATGATGCCTAATTTTGTTGTGATGCCCCGCTGGATGCATTAAACAATGTAACAAGGTTTTCCAAAATAATACAACTCACGTTCTGGAAAAAAAATGCCAACATGGCACTGCCATATTTATTATTGAAATCACAAAGTGCATTATTTTTTTAACAATGCCTCAAAACAGCAGCTTGGAATTTGGGACATGCTCTCCTTGAGAGAGCATGAGGAGGTTGAGATGGGCAGGGGCGGGGTTGAGGTGGGGGGGGGGGGGTGTATATTGTAGCGTCCCGGAAAAGTTAGTGCTGCAAGGGGTTCTGGGTATTTGTTCTGTTGTGTTTATGTTGTGTTACGGTGCGGATGTTCTCCCGAAATGTGTTTTGTCATTCTTGTTTGGTGTGGGTTCACAGTGTGGCGCATATTTGTAACAGTGTTAAAGTTGTTTATACGGCCAACCTTAGTGTGACCTGTATGGTTGTTGACCAAGTATGGCTTGCATTCACTTGTGTGTGTGTGAAAAGCCGTAGATATTATGTGACTGGGCCGGCACGCAAAGGCAGTGCCTTTAAGGTTTAATGGCGCTCTGTACTTCTCCCTACGTCCGTGTACACAGCGGCGTTTTAAAAAGTCATACATTTTACTTTTTGAAACCGATACCGATAATTTTGAAACCGATACCGATAATTTCCGATATTACATTTTAAAGCATTTATCGGCCGAAAATATCGGCAGTCTGATATTATCGGACATCTCTAATCGTAATGAAATATATTTTTAATTTTGTTACTGTAGTGGATGTGTTGCTGTGGCGCTTTTAGCGTGAAGCCGGAACCATGATTGGTTTGAGAAGGTGTCTTGACATGTTTTGACGACAAGACTAAAAAATTATAAAGACTTCCTGCCAACATTTCTGTTGAGCGTTTACCCCATCACACTAAAGCAGTTACAGTAACAATCTACATTTCATGTAAATGAATGCACTCAACTGTAATGTAAACACGGACGTGAAGGTCCTCCTCTCTGCAAGCGGCAAAGCACGCCAGCCTGCATTCGCTCCAGTGACGTCGTCTCACGGCGATTGAAGATAAAATGTTATTGTATTGGCAGGAGAACGACTTGTCATGGCTTTGGATATCGGATTTCCATATTGTTACCTTTTCTTTGTGCATTTCTGCTCGCTATTTCACCGCTTGTGGCTCAACAGTGACTGGGCGCAGTGGACGCCATTAGGCTTAGCCCCGTTTACACGAAGCCGGATAAGGTTATCCAGGGTAAATCACACCTAACCTTATCCGTGTCCACACACAACAATGCCACCTTTTAAGACCCCCACAACCCTCCGTCCGCCGGCGCAACGCGAACTAGTACGCATGCTCGAAAAAAAGAAAAAAAAAGCGTCCATCTGCTCCAATCTCTCCAGTAGATAACTTTACTTCACTGTGAAGTTATTTAAAAGAGCTATATTGTAAATAGTTTGCTGTGCATTTTACATTTGTTTGCTGTGTTTTGTGTGCAAGTTTTTAAATTAAAATGTATCTCATTTGAACAATATTCAGGGTTGTGGTATTTCAATGAACTAGAATCCAGTGTGCTCTGGGGCCCTATTGTACATGAATCAAATATTTAATCGACATGAGAGTAGACAATGCGATAAAGAACATTTTACAACAATTACAAAAATGAATCTAGACAGAGAATACCCAAAGTATTGTTGTTGTGGGTTGACTCTGCCGTTGGGGTATTCTTTTGTGAGATATGGCGTCAGGGGATAAGCTGGGTCCCCCTAAATAAAAACAGGGACCGGATCTTCATCTTCCAGCAGTTGTTTGGGACACGAGGAGATGGTTCCATCTTTAAGCTGCGCGCTAATGGCAGAGGTAGCTAAGATGGGGGCATCGTTCACGGTGCCTGGCCATTTCACAGTCATATCCATAAAGCAATATTTGTAGCCACACACTGACTGTATCACATCTACGGGAGGAAGGGACGAAGTTTTTCGGTAAATAGACTCACAGCTGACCCGGACATTTGAAAGTTCTCTTGCCGTCTGAGAAGTGTTGTATCCCAAATAGCTGCAATCACCCGTTGCCTTCTCTTAAGGCTCAAGCTGTTTGTTTACATGCTTTTTTTATTTCTCTTTGCTATTTGGACTTATTGGACCCTAATTAGAATAAAAACTAAGAATCATCTTTTGATATGATGTACTTAGTCCATAAGTAACAAACGTGTATTTCATGTTTAGTGACATGCTAATTCTTTTTTTTTTTCTTCCAAATTCCATTGTATGTTTTACTATTCTGACACCACCAGATGGCAGTATAAGTGTCCACATAAGGGCCATAAGACCCCAATTCAGTAGTGTACACAATTTTGGAAATAAGAGCTAAAAGGTGCTGTCCACGCATGTGGCCACTAAGGCCTTTAGAGGTTTTAAGGTATTGATTTGTGATTTCCAAAAGCGCCTGTACATGTAGAAGGAGAAACACGGGCATGTCTGGATGATCCGCCTCCATCTTTGTTATGAAGCTGACTATGGCGCGTTCTTTCTGATGTCATTTCCTGTGTGGGCGTGGTCTTTCTGGCGTCACTTCCTCTCCGAACTAATTTTGTAAACAATCAATGAGTCCATACAAAGCTAGGTGCCGGAGATTCAAGAATTATACGGCTGATTTACCCGTGTAAAAATTTGTCCGAGGAGGGAGACTTTAAACCATGGTTTAGTGTGGCTGAAACGGGGCTTAGGCTAAATAATTATTCGTTTAAGGGGTTAAACGACTTAGTGTAGACATGGCCTTACTCAAGCTACGGAATCGCCCAAGGGTAAAAAATCGCGGGATTAAAAAAAAATTGTGCGGTTAAAGGAGTTTATAGTTAACGCGTTATCGCATTAATTTTGACAGCCGGAGTTCAATCCATATTTTTTACTACAAACATGTATTTTTAAGTGCAAATAATTGTGCAAAGAACTGTTGAGTGTTCTTAAAAATATAATGTAAACATCCAGTGTGAAACAATAATGTTCAACTTTTACTTTTTGAGAAGCAGTGTCCTCTGCAGTGGACTTTTTTTTTTAATATCAGTTTGGAAAACGCGGTTTCTCTTTTACTAGTGTAAATATCTCAAAAATGTATGTTTAGCTTTGCTGGCTTCAAATATATTTTCCGGGTGATGGTTAATCAAGTAGCTTCTCCAATTCACCGGATGCTATCCCTGCGCGGCGGAGCACCGTGACCCGCTATGTGTCGCTTTGAAAACGGTCCAACAAAGGTAGCACTTTAGTACACAGACTTTATTACCTCCACCAAAAAGGCTATCTTTTCACCAGGGTTTGTTTGTTTGTTAGCAACATAACTTAAAAAGTTATGGATGGGTTTTGATGAGATGTTCAGGAAATGTCCATAAACAAATTCCTCTTATCTACTACAAACCCCGTTTCCATATGAGTTGGGAAATTGTGTTAGATGAACATATAAACGGAATACAATGATTTGCAAATCCTTTTCAACCCATATTCAATTGAATGCACTACAAATACAAGATATTTGATGTTCAAACTCATAAACTTTTTTTTTTTTTTTGCAAATAATAAACTTAGAATTTCATGGCTGCAACACGTGCCAAAGTAGTTGGGAAAGAGCATGTTCACCACTGTGTTACATTGCCTTTCCTTTTAACAACACTTAGTAAACGTTTGGGAATTGAGGAGAACCATTTTTTTAAGCTTCTCAGGTGGAATTCTTTTCCATTCTTGCTTGATGTACAGCTTAAGTTGTTCAACAGTCTGGGGGTCTCCGTTGTGGTATTTAAGGCTTCATAATTCGCCACACATTTTCAATGGGAGACAGGTCTGGACTACAGGCAGGCCACTCTAGTACCCGCACTCTTTTACTATGAAGCCACGTTGATGTAACACGTGGCTTGGCATTGTCTTGCTGAAATAAGCAGGGGCGTCCATGGTAACGTTGCTTGGATGGCAACATATGTTGCTCCAAAACCTGTATGTACCTTTCAGCATTAATGGCCCCTTCACAGATGTGTAAGTTACCCATGTCTTGGGCACTAATACACCCCCATACCATCACAGATGCTGGCATTTCAACTTTGCGCCTATAACAATTCGGATGGTTCTTTTCGTCTTTGGTCCGGAGGACACGACGTCCACAGTTTCCAAAAACAATTTGAAATGTGGACTCGTCAGACCACAGAACACTTTTCCTCTTTGTATCAGTCCATCTTAGATGAGCTCCGGCCCAGCAAAGCCTACAGCGTTTCTGGGTGTTGTTGATAAACGTTTTTTGCCTTGCATAAGAGAGTTTTAACTTGCACTTACAGATGTAGCGACCAACTGTAGTTACTGACAGTGGGTTTCTGAAGTGTTCCTGAGCCCATGTGGTGATATCCTTTACACACTGATGTCGCTTGTTGATGCAGTACAGCCTGAGGGATCGAAGGTCACGGGCTTAGCTGCTTACGTGCAGTGATTTCTCCAGATTCTCTGAACCCTTTGATGATATTACGGACCGTAGATGGTGAAATCTCTAAATTCCTTGCATTAGCTGGTTGAGAAAGGTTTTTCTTAAACGGTTCAACAATTTGCTCACTCATTTGTTGACAAAGTGGTGTCCCTCGCCCCATCCTTGTTTGTGAATGACTGAGCATTTCATGGAATCTACTTTTATACCCAATCATGGCACCCACCTGTTCCCAATTTGCCTGTTCACCTGTGGGATGTTCCAAATAAGTGTTTGATGAGCATTCCTCAACTTTATCAGTATTTATTGCCACCTTTCCCAACTTCTTTGTCACGTGTTGCTGGCATCAAATTCTAAAGTTAATGATTATTTGCAAAAAAGAATGTTTATCAGTTTGAACATCAAATATGTTGACTTTGTAACATATTCAACTGAATATAGGTTGAACATGATTTGCAAATCGTTGTATTCCATTTATATTTACATCTAACACAATTTCCCAACTCATATGGAAACGGGGTTTGTACAAAGACACTTCTCCCACATGATTCCTCCTTTTCTCCCCTTTACGGCGTTCCACGGCCCCACCTTGCTGGTCCCGCACTGCGCAGACGATTATGGGAGATGTAGTTTATTTTTAGACCGGCCAATTTAAAAGCGCCAGAAAACAATACATTCATCAAGTTTTTGTTTGACACTGTCACACGTCAGGGCGTTATCGTGAGGATTTTGAAGCCGCAACACCACAGTGTCTACAATACCGTTACATCCCTAATGAATTGGTGGTTTGGTGCTCTTATTTTGAAAGTTTAATTTCACAATGTAGACATCACCTTTAACCTTCTGTTTTTGGAACACCTGATGCTGATTAGTAATTCGACCTGGCAGGGATGGGTGCTGTTCACAACTGATATAGTACTAACTTCCGGTACATGGGACTAGATATTGATACTTTTTTATGTTAAAAAAATGAATAATTTTGATAGTAAAATACAATTTATTTTGCAACATTCAAAATCGCGTTGATTATGATAACTGCTATTTAGTTATTATGTCTTGTTTTATATAACATTTCTGAGTCTCAATAACAGTTGCAAATCCAAGATGGCAGTAGTGTATGGTTTATGGTGGTTTGGCTTGTCCGTTCAGTCTCTGCTGAATGTAGTTATTGGTTGCGCGCTAAAAAGTGTTAATGCTGTAAGTGTTGTAACTATTACGCACCAGCTGTTTGACTGTAACCTGCATCTTGGCTGTAGTTTTCATTATCAAATCTGAAGGTGTTGAAATCGCCACGTAAAATCGTTAATGATGGAAGACAATTTGGTTAAGAAAATGTTGACTCCGGTCGCATAACACTCTTGAAAGGACTGAGACGTAGACAAATTGGAGCTATGTTTACTGTTGAAAAATACACACAGCACTTGTGATGTGATGTTTTTTGTGCATGCGGGTCACTTCATGAGCACATTCCATTCATATTAGACATCAATATTTATTTTGGTAATGTGAACGACGACGTAAAAAGATTGGATTTGACAAAATAATCCAAATTTGAAATCATACCCTGCAGCGTGAACGTAGCCAAAGTTGTAATTTTTTTCCCAAAATCTCTTCCAAGAAACGCTAATACAGATAATGTGAGTGAAAATGAGTGTGTACAATAATGTTTGTGTTAGCACGTTTGTGCTGGATGAATCTAATTTAGTGTCTGCAGCATGGCAACACATTTTATTCAGTAATCGCATTTTAATCACACTCATTTCTTAAATGTTGCCTGAGGGGGTGTTGAATTATTTTGCAGCTGCAACATTTTGGACAGGATGAACGTTTTACAGTCTATTTGATGTTTCTCTCCCTCTAGGTGAAATTTTAAGTGTTTTTTTTGGTGTGTGACCCACAAACGATCTTTCGGCTGTTTCCCAACGGGATGATACAAGATGTTCAGAAACACCGTCGGGATTTTTAGCCTTGTTATTCCACAACGTTCCAGATGGTTGGAGCAATCCCGTGAGTTTACTGCAGAACGATAGAAGAGGAGCAACTTCCCCCTCATTTTAATTGAATTTCAGCTTTTTTGGGCCCCAACCTTGCAAGACCTGAAGTCCTCCATGACCTCCCTCAGGGTTAATTGCTTCTGGCAGTCGAGTAGCTGTTTGGGACCACAAAGGGGGGCTGGCTTACTGTAAGGCGTGTTCAGGATTGGAGGATCTTGATTTCCCCTGGTGGATGTCTAATAGGTTCTGAAGAAGAGAGTCATGGAGGAAAACAAGAGCAGAAAGATGGCGATGAGAAGTCTCCTCCCTGCACAACGTGAGATGAAATGGAGCCAGCGCTCAAGCAAAACAAAATGCACAGTGGGAATTCCGCAACACTCCGGGAGAGGACTGATGGCCCTGGTGGGGGGTGTTGAGCTTGGGGGAGGTGTCAGGGTGTGTTTCCTGGTGTCCACGGGTGGTTGGCGTGACATCTTAAAGCTGATTCATGCTAATCAAGACAGCTGGGAGAGTCCTTGTTTGCCTTCAGCAATCTAAACTTTCACACTCTTGTTTATTTACAACAACGCACTGAGTGGAATGTGTTTGTTTTCTTTCATTTTGCCATAGTATGATGTAGCGAAGTAAAGATATAAAAACTTCATATCATGGTTATCGTGACCAAAAAAATCATTGTTATCACGGTATTGTTGAATGTGCTCAAAAAGTACTTATACCCACGCTGAAATCTTTTGACCAAGTTTTTTTTTTTTTAAAGTACAGTAACTAAAATAAATAGACACACTGTTAGAAAAGCCACTATTTTGCATGTTTTGTGTTTTAGACTTCGTATTTTATCTGTTTTGATCGCTAAGCTTTTATTGTTTTAAATATTGGTTTGTACTGAAGCAGTTCACAAATAAAACCTATTTTTAATATTAATTATTTCTGGTGGGCGTTTTGGCATCCTACTCTGTTCAGTGGTCCTTGAACGCACCGTAAAAAAAACCCTCAAAATTCCTCTGAGTATAGAACAACTACTTTGTGCTAAGAGAGTACAGCTTGTAGGTTCATTGTGCACAAATGAATATCTCAGTTGCTCAGACAGTAATGTGTTAGTATAAATTCAGACTGGGGTATGTCGTTTCTTAATGGGAAAAGACATTAATGTTTCTTGTTTTCATGTTAGCATTTAAGCTAGCCAGCTGGTGCCAATCAATCCGTGAGTTTATCAAAGTGCAATTATCAATTATGGTTTTTCGATCATTTTAATTTAAATAGGTAATACTTACCATCAGGAGTTTTACCGCGGATATCATCATTACCGTTTATTGTTCATTTCTCGTTTAGTGTTGCGAAAGATGGACGCCGAGATGGCTTAAAAATATCTCTTTAAAAATATATTTTAAAAATCCTTAAAAAAAGACTTTGTATCTCTAAATAATATGCAAAAAATTATTTCTGAAAAGTATTAATCCTTAGAATCGGACTAAATAAGAATCCCGATTTGGGTGTGAATACATTTTTTTCAGCACCCATGCTCTTTATTAAAAAAAAAAAACATTACAAAGGCTACTGATTAGAGATTTTAATGAATGAGATTTGTTCTATTAAGTGTTAATTCACTTTGAATCTGTATCTGACAAACATACGGTACATACTGATCTGAAGCAAATTATTATTGATGCCATTTTCACCATTGATGATGCTATACTACAGCAAACAATGTGTCTTGATGTGCTTTGTGCAATGAATGGTGCATGCCCACATAGAGGTGTATTAAATAAGGTAAATACAAATAGATATATCTAATTCTGATTTTACAATACTTTGCACATATGTATCTTTTTATTTACTTTTGTATTAACATTTTCAAATGGTAAAAAGATTTTATGGACAATTAGTAGTATATTGTAATATCGTACAGAACGTGTTTTTGTCATTCATCATTGAATCCACATTCTAAGAATGTTAAAACGTTACCTAAATCATTGCCTGTTCCGTCAAGAAAGCTTTGTTTATGCCAACAAGATGACTTCATTCAATTCTTACGGTATTTTCTTGTGGTTGTAAATCTGACCCAATCACAATTTGGCCATCTTCCGCGATTCCAGGGTAGCTAGAGTAAGAGGACGACTCTCCCATATTTGAGCTAAGTCAGTCAACGCTTGGCCTCTGACCAAACAGGCCAAACCGAGCAGATGGCAAAGAGAGGAGCTGGACCGAGACCACAGTGCAGATCAGACATATGGCAAAGCAGACCTTGCAGAAGAAGGCGATGGTGACATAATGTTACATAACACTGATCATTAGATTGATAATATGTTTGCTTATTTTGATTCATTCTTGTGCTTTGGTTCTGAAGGGACTGATCCCAGAAACATTCCTACAAACACCAGACTCAATACAAAGAAGGGCCAATTAAGTCCCCTTTCTACCAGGATGGAAGAGTTTGTCACTATACGGGTCGGACCAGATTTATAAATTAACCTGAATCATTTTGAACAATGCGTTTGACTCCTGCGTTTCATTGTGGCATGAGTGTGACAACTCTGTTGACCAATCGAAGGAGTCATAGACTTACAGATAGCAAAAAAAAAAAGCTTTGGCTGAATGAGCATGTATCGAACACTTTGGTCTCCCTGGACGGATTCTCACTCACCCGCGCGGACCACACGTTGGCCGAGAGCAAGTGGGCAGACTACGACGGAGTCGACTCTCTTGGTTGCTTTGTTGGGTCTGCTCCCTGTGCAAAATGTATTATTTATTGCTAATTTTTTGGTTTTTCAGTGTGTTTTATTTTTGTAGCTGTATGTAGAGATAGCTGCACTGAGGTGACAGCTGGTTGCATCAACTCAGTGCTCTTTCATGTATTTTATGTCCTTTATGGTATTTAATGTTTCCCTGTAGTTCCAAAGTGTTTTACCTTATTTGTTGTGGACTTTTTGTATCTGCACTGCAACCACATCATCTCCCCATTGTTGGATAAATAAAATCGATCCTATTCTTTCCTAAATTCTTACACGTTTCATGATATAAATAAAATACAAATAATCTAAAAGTCAAACCGAAAGCACACAATGTGTGTAGTACCGTACTGTTGATCTTTTTCAACTTTGGGGCTACTTTGTGTACATTTCGTCGTTTCTTCTCCATGACCAGCGTAAGACCATAGTGCGCTAAATGGCTGACTGAATGATTGCGTGAGTGTTTGATTTAATGTGAACAATTTCACTGGTCCAACATAACCTGTTCAGCAATTTAATTGTTCTGATGTAGGGATGTAACGATATGAAACTTTCATATCACGGTAATCAAAGCCAAAATGATCACGATTATCATTAATACAGTGGGTTTTTGAATGTGCTCAAAATTTACTTATACACACACAAATCTTTTGCCCAATTTATTTAGTAAAAAATTATTAAAGTTAATAGACATACTGTTAGAAAAACACACAATTTTGCATGTTTTGTGTTTCTTATGATTGGCTGACATAGTGTTTTAGTCTTAGTATGTTATCTGCTTTGCTGTAGCACTTCAAGATTTATTTAAATGAAAAGTGCATAACAATATCTTTTATTAAAATGTAATTATTTCTGGCGGGCGTTGTGGGGTCCTACTCTGTTGAGCAGTCCTTGACTATAAAATGGTCACTGTTCTTGAAGTGATATCACAAGCAAACAAATGCTAGGAGAGGGAGGCGGAATCGCACCATAGCCCAGCACAGTACACATGGCCTAATCGTGTTGTACTAATGCACTGTGACTGTTACCTCAACAACCGTCTATTGAAAAGTGTGGAAGGAGGGTTGGATATTTGCCGACCACTTTGCAATGAAAACTTTCCACAACTGTACTGAACTTAACTGTTTTGCAAATGCATTGTAGTCCAAGTCAAAAGTGTTCTTAAAATGAGTTCACATGTAGAGAGAAGTGCTCCAGTGAATTCCGTCAATACTTCCAAGTACCGATTCACATAAAATGAAACGGTACCACTTTTTGATTTCTTAGCTGCGCACGACCTCAGACCTCGTCCTGCTGCAGACTCTGCACTGGCTCAAGCAATTGGCAGGAAAACAAGCGTATTTGTAGCAGGTCATGTTGTAATTTACCATGTATGTCTGATAGAATGGACTACCTCGATACTAATTTACATTGGATTTTCCTTATACATGCCACCGATTAGCATTAGCGCTTGGTGATTTCAACACCTCCAATTTGTTAATGAAAACTACAAACCAAGATGCACGCTAAAAACAGCCCATGTGTAATAAATACAATACTTACAGTAAGAAACATTTTGTAGAACTCAAAAGAAAATACGGGCACTTTCAACTAAATGGCAAAGACTACTTCCTGACTACGGCAACAAACCCTGGACAAACTGAAATGAATGCATACTAACCAATGACACTCAAAAGTACACGAAAACAAGACAAGAACTGGACAGCATAGTTATTATTATCATTTCAGTGTTAAATGCTAAACAAAATAATGCTATTTTACTATTAAACAAATAAATATGTATTACCACATGATCACGCAAAATAAATTAAAAAACCAAACTGGTACCGTTGAGTACCAGAATCGATTTCCAGAATAACGGGAATCAGGATCATATGGCACACATCCCTTGCTATGACTTTTGAACCATGACTTTCATATCAACAATACATAAATGTGGTTTTATGCTCACTGCTGTGTTTGTTGTGTGATTTATTGCTTCTAATATTTATTGCTTCTAAAGTTCAATTAGGTTTGAAATTAGCAGCAGCAAATGGTTGGGTCAGCTACAGTTTAAACACTCATGCAAATGTGCTGCTTGAGTGCATGCAATCAGTATCACCAGCCGACTATAGGGAGTAAAAAAAAATAATAATAAAAAATAACTCTGAGTCAGCATTTTATATGAAGCCAAATGTGTTCTGTGCTGCACCAGCAAAGGTTGCTTGCCTAATTCTTCACTTCATCCTCTTTTGTCAAGCCTTTCATCCATTGTTGTTGTCTCTATTTTACAGCTGTGCATGACTGATTGCATGAGGAGAAGGGAGGGGTTTTTTTGGGTTGGAGGACAACAATGCACCACCGGTTTAGGCCTATTGATCGATGCATTCCCTCCCAGCTGCTCCGACAGGGAAACAGCATAATGGGATGGGGGATGTGTGCAGATATGAATGCAGTGACCTCAACAGCTCACTTGAGTTCCCTATCACACTTTGCCTGTGTAATTGGAGCAATATCAGATTGATGGATGCCTATTCTCACTTCTATTGTGTTGTCACTTGTATCACACAGCCCAATCTAAACTCATTTCTTCTTAATATAACACAGCATCTCCTTGGTGGGGAAGAAACATGGTGATGCGGGGATGCATGCAGGGAATTAGCTAAGAGATCCACACAATCCTGCCCTCGAACCATCGGAACTGAGAAAATGCGTGCAAAACAAATCATTGACAACATGTCCTGCAGGTTAGCAGCCTACCTGGCGAGTCAGCCTCGCTGCAGCATCAGTACACATCAAAAGAAGGTGCAGTCAGCGTCCGCAGCATGCCGTCACAAATAATTCAAACAAAGGAAATGTATCCATAAAAATATTGAGAAGCCGAAAATACTGTGTTTGACAATAACTCGATAGAGTTACCGTATTTTCCGCACTATAAGCCGCCCCGGGTTATTAGCCGCACCTTCAATGAATGGCATATTTCAAAACTTTGTCCACCTATAAGCCGCCCCGGACTATAAGCCGCGCCTACGCTGCGCTAAAGGGAATGTCAAAAAAACAGTCAGATAGGTCAGTCAAACTTTAATAATATATTAAAAACCAGCGTTCTAACAACTCTGTTCACTCCCAAAATGTACGCAAATGTGCAATCACAAACATAGTAAAATTCAAAATAGTGCAGAGCAATAGCAACATAATGTTGCTCGAACGTTAATGTCACAACACACAAAATAAACATAGCGCTCACTTTCTGAAGTTATTCTTCATTCGTAAATCCTTCGTCTTCGGTGTCCGAAGTGAAAAGTTGGGCAAATGTGAGATCCAAAATGGCCGGTTTCGTCTCGTCGAAGTCATCGGAGTCAGTGTCACTGTTATCCAGCAGTTCTGTGAATCCTGCCTTCCGGAAAGCTCGGACCACAGTTGTGACCGAAATATCTGCCCAGGCATTTACGATCCACTGGCAGATGTTGGCGTCGTCTGGCGCTGCCTCCCTGTCTTAGTGAAGGTGTGTTCGCCTTCTGTCATCCATTGTTCCCACGCAGTTAGCAGTCTAGCTTCGAATGCCCTGTTGACACCAATATCTAGCGGCTGGAGGTCTTTTGTCAATCCACCCGGAATGACGGCGAGTATTGAATTAAGCGCGTAAGCGTGTCTCTTAATGTGATGTTATGAGCTAGCAAATATAACAACTACACTACCCAGCATGCAACGATAGTTACGAGCATGCGCGGTAGCCCTGAGAAGCGTTGTATGCTGGGAGTTAGAATGTGGTTATGAGCACGCTGTGAGTAAACGTTGAGAACTCAGTTAACACGCCTCGTCTGCATTATTTATAATTAGACAGACAACACACTTAATAGGAGCCATTTTGGGGTCTTTACATAAACACACAAATGGAAATGAAACGTCACATATCCCAGCATGCACCGCGCGCTTCTTCTTCTTCCGGGGGAGGGTGGTTGCTTACAGTACAAGAAGAAGCGCTTCCTGTTCTATGGGGGCGGGTGCTTACCTTGGCGGTTGCTTGCGTAGAAGAAGAAGCGCTTCCTGCTCTACCGGGAAAAAAGATGGCGGCTGTTTACCGAAGTTGCGAGAACGAAACTTTATGAAAATGAATCTTAATATTTATCCATATATAAAGCGCACCGGGTTAAAAGCCGCACTGTCAGCTTTTGAGTAAATTTGTGGTTTTTAGGTGCGGCTAATGGTGCGGAAAATACGGTACCTTCGGTACAGACATACACATTACTTGTTGTCAACTCCGACCTCTTCGGTCCGTCACTCAAATAGGCTCGTGTGCATAAACAACGATTTCTTCGTTCCTATTAGTTACACAATGGAGAAGCAGCCTGTAGGAGACACCTACAAAAGTGGGCTTGCCATGGTAAATGCTGAACAATATTATTCCATTATTTCATAAAACCACTGCAGTTGTTTGTTAAAGGTGGGAATCTTTCGACACCTCACAATTCGATTCTGAGTCCTGGGGTGACAATTCGATTCAGAATCAATTTTTGATTCGACACAATTCTGGTAATGTATTATTTGGCATGTAAACTATAATAAAACCTTTTAAAACAGGATACACGTTACAAAAGCTCCCCTTGGCTGCAGATGTACGCGCATTGATGGCCTAAAAAATTTATTTGTAAAACGTTATTTTTACAATTTTATTTACAAAAATCTCAGAATTTAATTTAATTTAAAAAAATAGAGCTGTTACGGATCACACACCTCCCGCCTCTCATTCTGCTGTGCGATCTGCTGAGCGCACCTCGGGACACGCCCACGGGCGTTCCTCTCCGGCTGCGGTCGCGCCTTTGCGCGGCTGCAACTACTCTGCAATCAATACACCTGTCACTGATGAGAGACCTGCTTTCATAAGCCAGCGCGTCTTGCGTTCCAGTGTCAGAACGTAGCTATTTGTACACATACAGTAAGCATCATTACGTCTACAGCTTTCCGTGGCTATGTGCTTCCTCGCTCTTTGTGTTCTTCCCCCGTCATGCTCATTGTGTCCTGTGTTGTGTCGTCATCCAGCAACCCGTCTTCCTTTCCCGTTGTCGAGCTGTGTGTCTCGTCTTCCCGGATCCCCTCTGGACTCTCTGCTGCCTCTCTGGATCTTGACCTCACGCCTGCCCTCTGACCACAACGCCTCCCTCCAGCCCTTGACCTTCCGCGTGTCTCTGGACATCCGCGTCAGTCGTCGTGCAGTTGCATCCCACCCAACACCCCAACCCACCATAAAACATTTCAGGAAGATCGGAGCACGTGTAAGGCTATTATTATTTTCCATCACAAAAGGGCGATAATGGCGCCCCTGCAGTAATGCAGTTGCATTTCACTCAATACTCCGACCCACCAACAAATTTTCAGGAAGACCGTAGCAAGTGTAAGGAAGTTTTGACTGTTGTAGATTTTCACCAAAAAGGGTCGATAAAGGTGCCGCAATAGTCATGCAGTTGCGTGCCACCCAACACCCCAACTAACCGTCAAAAATTTCAGGAATATTGGAGTATGTGTAAGGAAGTTATTACTTTCATAATTTTTCACCACAAGGGGGCCATAAAGGCACCACAGTAGTTATGCAGTTGCATCCCACCCAACACCCATCCATCCATCCATTTTCTACCGCTTAATCCCTTCGGGGTCGCGGGGGGCGCTGGAGCCTATCTCAGCTACAATCGGGCGGAAGGCGGGGTACACCCTGGACAAGTCGCCCCCTCATCACAGGGCCAACACAGATAGACAGACAACATTCACACTCACATTCATACACTAGGGCCAATTTAGTGTTGCCAATCAACCTATCCCTAGGTGCATGTCTTTGGAGGTGGGAGGAAGCCGGAGTACCCGGAGGGAACCCACGCAGTCACGGGGAGAACATGCAAACTCCACACAGAAAGATCCCAAGCCCAGGATTGAACCCAAGACTGCTCAGGACCTTCGTATTGTGAGGCAGACGCACTAACCCCTCTACCACCGTGCTGCCCCCACCCAACACCTCGACCCAAATTTTAATTTTTGGGACACCAAAAATATAAAAAATTTCTGATGCACCTGCAAAATATGGGGACTTTTCATGCACGTTAAGGGCCTCAAAAAGGTGTCCAAACGTATAAAAGAAAAAACACAGCAATTTCAATAGGGCCCTGGCATGGCCCCTGCGGGGCTTGCTGCCACTGCTCTGTTTAATCCATAAATGTTATTCTAAAAAAAAAAAGGAAATGCCCCCTAAAAAATACCCAATTTTATAGTATTTTTTCAAAATCCTTTCCCAAAAATTAGGAATCCCTTTAAGAAGGGAATAAACAAAAATCCTAATTTGGATTGGAATCGATTTTTTTTGAGCGCCCATATTTGTACTACATGCGATTGTAATGTTTTTCAAAAAATATTTCTTATCTAAAAGTTAGTTTTTCTTTTTAAAAGGCATGTCACATGTTAAAATTGTGGTGTTTAGGGTGGACCAAGCATAGCTTAAATCGATTTCAAATAATTTCAATGGGCAGGGCTGATTTTAAATATGAGTGTTGTGAGTTATGAGCTCGGTTGTGGAGCGCAATAGCAATGGCTTGTAAGTTGAGCTACTACTCTATAGAAATGCATTTGTTAAATCACTATTGGCAACGTATGCTACACTAGACGTTGGTGGTGTTCTTACATTTTTTTAATTATCAACTGTGTTTGTCACTGCAAGGAATCATGCGCTTCTACTTCCTCATAGCGAGCAAAGCACAAGCACTTAAATGATTACGTTTGCTTCCCTGAATAATGAAGGGCTAAAGTAGCGTGAAGTAGAAAAGTCACTGATGAAAGCTAGACTAAGTATTAGCGTCATTGTGCAGAACTCTTGACCAGCAAGTGGCACTCAGTCATGTGAGATCTGTCTTGTTAACACTGACCCTTTTCCTCCATCACCTATCATTGGAAGCAGCTGCGCATCACAAGACAACCAAACAGCTGACAGGACCTAGCAGCACATTTGCAAACAGGGTTTTGGTCTGATACATCGAGGTCGCCATGGTCACGGTACTGTAGACCTGCTAATGACACCTTTTGTGCCAGCTCAGCCCACCCGTGGATGTTCTTTGAGACCGTGTGCTTTAGTTGGAATCCATCCCGATACAACTTTTTCACTTCCGACATGATAATGACCTTAGAGCTTTGAATATTGGCTTATATCGAATCAATATCGATAACAGAAATCTTACAAACTTGTATAATTGTGCGGCTACCCAAGAATGTACACCAATTCTTCTCAACAAAAGAGGAGAAATATAACCTTTGAGGAAAATCTAATTTAAAACATTTGTATGCATGTAAAACACTTAAGCCCAATCCTTTTTGAAAATGCTCCTGGGAGCCACTAGGGCGGCAATAAAGAGCCGCGGGTTGCTGACCCGTGTCCTAGGTGAACCATAAATTACTTAATTCTTTATTTTTGACAACTTAATTATTGTGCATACATTCATATGTCTAATATTTATGTATTTAAAATGTGTTTACTTACTTACTGTATATTAATGTATTTATTCATGTATTCACTGTTCTGTTACAAACGGAACAAATCAATGGGATAAAACTGCTATTATACCAAAAGGGGTAAGATTATTAAAGCTCCGCTTCTTCCTACTCCTTTTCGGACATGCTGTAATGAAACAACTGGAAATATATGATGCATAACATTGTAAGTGTATTGTATGCATGTTCGAAATAAACTAAAACACAACAGTGTGGAATGTTAGAATACGTTTGATTAAGTGAAATTAGTCAAACAGAGAAAGAACAATGGTAGGTTTGAAGTACACTATTTATCATTAACTGTCTGGAATCGATGTCAGCTGTCCTTAAATTGAAGTGGAGTTGCTGCAATAATTAGGTTTAGCTCATGACACAGTATGCTGAATGGCGCGGACACATTTGTTACTTGAAACTTTCTAATCTGCTTCTGCCTTGGAGACTTTGTATGTGTAAGTAATATGCAAATATAATTATTTGATATGTGTTTATATTGACAAATTTGCGGTTTTACACTGCAAATATTTTTTTAATAAGGACACTCATTACATATGTCTAGCTTGTGTGCTAAGCTGTTGTGTAACCGCTAGCTCCTAGTAGCCTACAGCCTACCATGTTTACCTTTTGTAAATGACTTGACTAAAATACAAGACCAACTGTGTGTGCTTAAAGGGGAATTGTACTTTTTTTTTTAATTTTGCCTATCGTTCAAAATCATTATGAGAGACAATAACACAAAAGTTTTGGTCTTTTTTTCCGCTTTCCAACATATAAAAATCGGCTCGTTCTCGGTGGCTAGCAACGCAGCTAATGGGAGCAATCAATTCTACCTCTAAATCACTTTAAAAATGCATTCAAAAACCGTCAACAATACTTCATTTACGTTACGTAACCTGTACCAAGCTGTAGCAACATTGTTATTGTAAGAGCGAATACTGAGGAACTCTTTTTACAGCGTAGTAACACATCGGCGTGCTTCGGTCTTTGCCGTAAAAGCAAACTAGGGCAAGAGATAAGCAAGTTTCTACAACAACACAAAACGTGTTTGGTTTTGTAATGCACATCTAGGGATGATGTTCGTTAAGAAATTATCGATGTCGATGCCATTATCGAATCCTCTTATCTGTCAGGTGCAAACACTGATGACATCTATTAATCAGACAAGAAGCAAGGAATCAATCAGAGACAGAGTTCAATTTAGCTCATGGACGCATGGAGCCGGACCCTTAGTCACAGTCTCGCCCTACGCTCTAAGGTCCAGCTCTTGCATCCCTCTTTTTATTCAGGAGTTCCACAGTCAGCAATACTAAGGTTGCCTCTAAAAGGAGTGGTCACATATTTTATGCAAAGCTGGTCCAGGACGCGCGATACGTGACGGAATGTTCTGGGGGCCTTGTACTTTCGCCCCGTCACTGCTTCGTCTGCGTGTTGGAATCTTATCTTGTTGAGGTCCTTGAAGTCTCTGCCTCGTCCGTGTGCCGTCATCCCATCTTCGCTGAAGTCGGTTGAAGTCCTTGGCTGTTGGCGGGCTCAAACAAAGATAACATCTACAGCTGAGGCCACCCCTTAGACAAGAAGTATTTGCCCTTGCTCACATTAGAAAAAGTCCAACTTGAGCACAATAGCTAAATAACTAAAGCAACGGACTTTAAGCATACTAAAGTTAGTGTGATAATATGTACATAATTATTCTAACATTTCCCTCCTGTTTATCACATAACTTCCCCAGAATCTTTTTATCCCTAATAACTTCTTCTTGCGATTTTCAGTAAATAGTTCATTTCCTTAGGGCCAAGTTATGTTTACACTCAGAGTTCCACATCATCATATTTTTATATTTTTTCTATATATATAGTCACCAGGGTCTGAAAACAGATCAAGAACACCGTCCAGGTAGATATCCTCGTCATAAGATTCATCTTCCTTGTTGTCCGCCAGAAGGTGCATCTGAACAGTTCTATCATCTGCTGGGCCAATCGCTGTGGTGATCAAACGGTTAAGCAGAGAACGCAGACAGGGAATACAACAACATCCACACAACGTCAGTATGGCTGCAAATACAGCCATAGATACTAGAATTGACGATACCAAGGATTTGTATTTGCCGAACACATCCAACCATCCATCCCACATAGATGTATCTATGCCGGAGTGCTCTTTCATTTTACCGTTGAGGGTGCGCAAGCCTTCCAGTGCTTTGGTCAGGCTACCTTCTGTATCAGTGTTGTTTGGTATGAACGTGCAACACTGTTCACCAAATATTGCGCACACGCCTCCTTTTTCCGCTAACAACATGTCTAGCGCCATACGGTTTTGAAAGGCCATAAGGGAGGTGGCGGCGAGTTGATCAGCGACGGCTTCAAATCCGGCCTGTGTCCAATTTCCTAGTCTCTGTACGTTGTAGTGGACATAGTTTATTCTGTCAACATTCTTGTTAATCGTACACCACCAGCAGACGGAT
The DNA here is from genome assembly GCF_033978685.3 of Nerophis lumbriciformis. Lineage (NCBI taxonomy): Eukaryota > Metazoa > Chordata > Actinopteri > Syngnathiformes > Syngnathidae > Nerophis > Nerophis lumbriciformis. The sequence goes on along the minus strand of NC_084570.2, from coordinate 21,344,636 downwards.
GATTCGAATCCAGCTGCAACTTGATTTACCAATTTGTACTCGTCAGGTACACCTCTGGGGACATCTATTGTATCGATATAAGTTGGATCTCCAACACTTTGCCAGTTTACATCACGTGTAGTTTTTTTCCAATGTTCGGGTATCAAACTGTTCAGACGTGTTAACAATTTTTGTACAAATATTGATACATTTACTATGTGTAAGCAGTTGTCTGACGATAAGTTTCCTAACTGTTGTCCAGAGCCTAGTATGTTAATGCAGGTATAATTAGCTTTTGTCTCATGTTTATCAAATATTGGTTTCTGCTTTGTTTCTTTGGTTACAGGCTAGATTTTGTCCCATGTAGTGAAATTCCATTCAGGAGTTGTTTCGCTGATTACTTTAATTAAACCTTTTTGCCATGAGTAACCAATTAACAGCCAAAGGAGGAACCAATTATTACACACCGATTGTTACTTTGAACATTTATCCACATCATTAAGTGGTACGCTTACAACTGTGACTCCAGCGCGTTTAGTACAGGTGTTCACTCTGGGTTGTTCGGTGTTGCACATGGTTTGATTTATAAAAACAATCCCCGGGGAATATGGGTCTAGTCCACTTGACCATGCCCATAATTGGAAACCCCATCTGGATGTGTTGAACAGTGTGGCATTAGGTGGTATATTTTGTCCATCAGGGAGTGATATGGTTAAACACTAGATTTGGGTCTTGATGTTTCAGAGTTATTCGATTTTTTAAAGAATTTAGCTTCTTCACTATCTCCCGGGGCCAGTAATTCATTCATTCATTATCAATAGACAATAAAACTTTAGCAACTAAACACATATTTACACACCTATGCTTGAGAAGGAACAGGATGAAGAAAATCTTATATTTCCTGCCCCATTCAACATAATAAGTAGTCTTACTTAATGGATAGTCCAGATTCACAAGCATACAAACCAAACAAATACATCCAAACATAACAAAAAGTAATATATACCTCACGGGATGATACAAAACCAGACAAAAAATAAGTAGAATAATAAATATAATATAATATATGTATAGACCAGAGTATCCCATTTCCCCCGTATTGGATGGCCTTTGAGGTACCACCAGTAATTTGGCCAGTCTTTTTCCGCTTGCTCCGCCATGAGCAACCAATTATTGTTTTGCCCTGATACTCCTGTGGCAATAGTAAACCATTCATCCTTTGTTAAGGGTCCATTGACAATGTGGACCTTGAGAGTGCTTTTGGTCAGGGGTCCTATTGTTAGACCTGTGTGTGTTTTCCCAGTATGGTTCCTAAATTGTTTACTTCCATACATTTCTTTAGTCTGTTTTTAATTGTTACATTTTTCCTTTCCACTAGTCCTGTGCTTTGTGGATGATAAGCACAGTGGTTTTTGAGATCAATTTTGAACAATGGTCCTATATTCTTGATTAATTGATTTACAAAATGGGATCCTTTGTCACTGTATAGTTTTTCGGGTATACCATATGTTGGTATTATATCTTTGCATAATGCTTTTGCTACTGTTAGCACATCTGCTTTTCCTGTAGGAAAAATTCCTACCCACTTTGAAAATGCATCTACTATGACCAGACAATACTGTTTTTCTTCACTCCTATTTTGTTCCATAAAATCCATGCATAGATGCTGGAACGGGTGTTGTGGTTTGGGGAATTGGCCTCGCACAGGTATGCCCTACAAAAAATGTTTTGAATAAGAATAAAAGCTGTAGGTAGTATAGTACTTCTGTATAAGATTCATATTCCCTCCTGTTGAGGCATGAGTACAACCATGGCTCAATACTGCTGGTCACTTATACAGATTTTTTGGTGAGATTCGTTTATTGTCTGGACATACATAGATGTCTTCTTTGTTCAACGTTGCTCCGTTTTTTTAATTATATATATTTTTTATCCATGTATCTTTTTCTTTTGGAGTACTTTGTTGTTGCATGTCTTTTAGTATATCATAATTCATGTCACTAGCTTGTAGTTTAAAAACTTGTATTTCTTCTTCTGCTGTTTGTTTTGCAGTTTTGTCCGCAAACGTGATATTGCGTCCGTTCCGTTGGTGTGTGCCGCACATTTGCATATTGCTATTTTAGCTGGTAACTGTACCGCTTTTAATAATTATTTTGATAGTTCTCCATGTGTTACAGGTTTTCCTGTTGATGTTATCATTCCTCTATTTTGCCAGTGTTGTGCAAATGTGTGCACTGCTGAGAATGCATATTGACTATCTGTGTGTATTGTAACATTTTGATCTTATTAATTTACATGCTTTAGTGTTACTCGTTGTGCAGCTTGCATTGAATAATTTTGATGGTCACTTGATAGCTTTCAAAACTTTTGTTGCTGTAACACATCCTATTCTATTTTTATTTCACAGAATGTTGCTTCAGCTTCTAAATTCCACTCTAGAAGTGATGACATTTTTAGATATTTTTCATAAATGTACTTAATGGAGCTACCATTTCAGCGTAATTTGGTATCCAACTTCTACAGTAATTAGTTAATCCTAGAAATGACATAATTTGCTTCTTTGTTTGTGGTTTTGGTGCTTGCAGCACTGCTGTTTTTCTGCTTCCCACAATAGTGTGTCCATCTTTATTTAGAGAATGTCCTAGATAGTTTACTTCTGTTTTACATAATTTGACTTTTGTTTTGCTTACTTTGTGTCCTTCACTGAGTAGATGATTTAATAACGCTAATGTATCTTTTCTACAGGTTTTCTTATCCGGTGATCCTAATAATATGTCATCTACGTATATCAAGACTTTTGTCTTCCTCCTGGAGGGTCGAATTTGGACATGCTTGCATGCATTGCTTGTGAAAAGATTGTCTGACTTTCCGCATACCCTTGAGGTAGTCTTGTAGTCCCTTTATAAGTAAATGCAAACCAAAATTGACTTTCTTTATGTATTGGTATCGAGAAGAATGCATTACTGATATCAATCACTGTGAAATGTGTCCAATCCTGCATATGATGTTTTAAAATTACAGCATTTATTGTCCTAATAAACACTAAATCAATATTCCTAATTCAAATGTTATACGTATTACTTCATGTAATTTTAAGTAACATTTTAAAACCACTAAAAACTGTCTAAGTGTATCAGCTATAATTTTTCAACTCAGAAGAGACATTCTTCCAATTCTTTATATGTTTCATTTGTAATTATTATTCAACAATATTCAAAGCAAACAGTTGTAATGGTTATAGTTACTCACATTATATTATCAAAAGTCTATAGCTAACTGAAAGCTGTTGAGATTGCCATGTCTCTTTATTTACTGTATATGGTGTACTGTATTCTAACCTAAGAATGTTAGACTACACTTTAAAGTTAAAAGACTTAAAACTTAAACTTAATACATTCATTTTGAAAAGTTCCACTCCCAATGTGCCACACACACACACACACACACAAGGTTGTGTGTGTGCGTGAGTACACATTCTAAGAGATAAGGCGAACAACACTCGAAGAGCGTTTTTCTTTTTCTTTTCTTTTTTTTTTCTTCTTCCTCAGCCTCTGAACATGTAAGTTATTTTATATCATTGTATTATGCTATACATATCGACTCTTATTATAGTTATTAATCTAGGTTTTTATTTGTTCCATTATTTTAATTATATACATATATACATATATATTTGTACACATAAAAGCGCTATTTATATATCCAAACATACATGTATATCTTCAATCTACATTTTCTTCATATCTTATTTCAATATCCCCCATTATCTCTCATTCGCATTAGTTTATTCCATTTTGCATTAATTCTTCTTGATTTCTTCCCATTTTTTCCATCTTATTTTTACTTTTATCTCAGTTTAGCACTTTGAGATTTTTCTCCTCTTCATCTATTTTTAAACATTTCTTTCACCTCTATCGTCTTTTTGGAATCTTTCACCTGCCAGTGTCCAATATTTTATTTTTCACTTAGTTTTATTCTATACATGTAATTCTACATGCTCCAGTGTCACATAGAAATGTGATTTCTTTGTCCTTTATTTCAATTATTATTTCTGGTTTACTTGCTGTTTTTTCACTTAAGTTCTCATAACTTAGTATGTCTTATGTTCACTCTGATCATTTTCTTTGTCTTTTGGTGTGGTCTTTGGAGATTTGGATGTCTCCTGACCTAGTCATGCTGAGTAACATTGATTGTTAATTTATTTTTTCTCAGGACAGTCTCGTGCTAAATGTCCTTCTCTGCCACAACGCCAACATGCAGTAGGGTGTAACCGCTGCCGTTGTTGTTTTCTCCTATTTTGGTTATAATAGATTGTAATAGACCATATCAGATCTGCGTTTCTTTGGGTCCCTCTTTCCATTTTGAGAATTTGGAGTAATCCGTCGTCCCCTACAGAGCCGAACTTATAAGGATTACTTTTGTCTTTGTTGTAAGATAGTGGTTCAATTTATTATTGTGGTACACGTCACTTCTACTGGAGGTTTTTCCCCCAGTGGAGATGTCTTGCCTGATGCCTCCACAATAACCCACTATTACTTCTCACAACTTTAGTATGGAGTGATCGCCTAGTGGCGATAACTCCCACACACTCTCACGTTCATACCTTTCACACTTGTTTTACGGAAGTTTCAGTACTTGTGGACTCCGACGTCCTTATATGGCCTCTTCTGTTTTAGAATGGTCGGTTTTTACGTGGACTCCGATGTCCTTAATTTGGTTTATTTTCAATGTTGAATCTTACGGAAGTTTCATTCTTTGCGGACTCCGACGTCCTTATGATTCGTAGGCCTTTTTACCTGTTAGAGCCTAGGATTTACAGGGTTTGTTTTTGCGTCGTAACCCTTAGTCACGCGCTTTTTGTATGCGTCGTAACCCTTAGTTACACGCTTTTTTTTCTTCTTCTATGCGTCGTAACCCTCAGTCACACGCTATTTTTCCTTTGTAATTCAAAACGTACTCACTGAAATCTGCGTTCCTTCCTCTTGTCCTCGGTTCCCCGTCAGTCGTCAGATCCAGCCCGGGTGCAGAAAAAGTAGCTCCTCAATGGGAGATGTGGGTGCCATGGTCTTCTGGTTTTACTCACCAGGCTGGAATCGTCAGACGTGTTGGGATCCGGCTCGAAGGACCAAGGAGATGTCAGGTGCAAACACTGATGACATCTATTAATCAGACAAGAAGCAAGGAATCAATCAGAGACAGAGTTCAATTTAGCTCATGAGGAGAACGCATGGAGCCGGACCCTTAGTCACAGTCTCGCCCTACGCTCTAAGGTCCAGCTCTTGCATCCCTCTTTTTATTCAGGAGTTCCACAGTCAGCAATACTAAGGTTGCCTCTAAAAGGAGTGGTCACATATTTTATGCAAAGCTGGTCCGTGACGGAATGTTCTGGGGGCCTTGTGCTTTCGCCCCGTCACTGCTTCGTCTGCGTGTTGGAATCTTATCTTGTTGAGGTCCTTGAAGTCTCTGCCTCGTCCGTGTGCCGTCATCCCATCTTCGCTGAAGTCGGTTGAAGTCCTTGGCTGTTGGCGGGCTCAAACAAAGATAACATCTACAGCTGAGGCCACCCCTCAGACAAGAAGTATTTGCCCTTGCTCACATTAGAAAAAGTCCAACTTGAGCACAATAGCTAAATAACTAAAGCAACGGACTTTAAGCATACTAAAGTTAGTGTGATAATATATACATAATTATTCTAACAATCGAACCGATTCCTTATCGAGTCTCTTATCAAATCCAGGTAGGTCGTTGTGTGTGCACTGAGTTCCAAAAGCCGTAGATGTTACGCTGTTTATATGGAGGAAAGGCGGGCGTACTTCAATAAAGTACAACCGAACTCAGCTTTGCTCCTGCTGCCATTTTAAAACAGCGTCCATGCATGCTAACGTATGTTTTAAGATAGCATATGTTTTAAGCTAGCATATGTTTAACCATGCCTGCGCTCAAAAATACAATGCGCCTTATTTATGCGTTAAATACAGAAATAGCACCCGTAACCAACACGGCGCTTTTTAATACGGTGCGCCCTATGGTCGCGAAAATACGGTATAGTGGCTTCGAAAACGGGAACCGGTTCTCAAAAACGGATTCGAATCCATGGAATCGGTTCTTCTCTTATCGAAGCATCGGGAGAACCGGTTTTCGAACATCATACCTATGCACAACACTGCGAAACGACACCAATTTGTATGGACTGAAAAACATGAACAATCATATTGCAGTATCTGTAAGGTATTAGCTCACACTTCGTCTTTTGTTTGTACACAGTTAGCCAGACAGTGTATATACTGTAGTTTAACTAACATGAGTGGCGTGCTGAGTGTATCCTGATCAATATTAAAGTGACTCAGTCGATGGACAGTTGTTTGTCTGGTCCAGCTGGCCGGGAACGTTTCCTGTTGATTTTGGGTAAGCAATCTATTTATGTCGAAATAGCTTGTCTCCAACTTTAATATTTAAAATTGCTTTCATCCCCCTCTCTCGGCTTCCATCTGCTCCAACGTCTCACTCTTCCTTCGTGCTCGCTTCTATTTGCAGCAGTATATTTAGCTTCAAAAGTATAAGGTTGTAAATCCTCAACCAAAAATAGTTGTCTTCATTGTCTGTTACCAAGTCTGCCATGATTGGAAAACATACTCGTGTTTAATTCCGGAAGTAGGAACACACGTTGCCAGAAGTCAGACGTGCGCTGCTATGGAAACAGAAATCAATGCGCGGAATAAACCAGGCTGTAAATATTGAACATATCACATATTGTTATGAAGGTGTCTGTTACATTATATGTATACTTGGAGATTGTATATAAAACATATTACATATTGTTATGAAGGTGTCTGTTACTACATTATATATATACTTGCAGTGTGTATATTGTACATATTACATATTGTTATGAAGGTGTCTGTTACTACATTATATTAGGGATGTCCCGTTCCAGGTTTTTGCACTTCCGATCCGATACCGATATTGTTTTTGCACTTCCGATCCGATACTGACCGATACTGGCCTATCCAAGCATGTATTAAAGTTTAAAGTTATTTAGTTTACTTAGTTGTCAGAATCATGTTGAAAAGGGTTTTAGTACTCTTGATAACAACTAGCCAGCTGAATTAGGGGAGTTTGAATAATACACAATGGTTGGTAACAAGAAACTGACCTGTTTATTCAAGGATAAACACAAAATAGACACAATTATACATGACAAACAGAAATGGCATCATTGAAACTAGGGCTGGGCGATATGGCCTTTTTTTAATATTGCGATATTTTAAGGCCATATTGCGATACACGATATATATCTCGATATTTTGCCTTAGCCTTGAATGAACACTTGAGGCATATAATCACAGCAGTATGATGATTCTATGTGTTTTGATTGATTGATTGAGACTTTTATTAGTAGGTTGCACAGTGAAGTACATATTCCGTACAATTGACCACTAAATGGTAACACCCCAATAAGTTTTTCAACTTGTTTAAGTCGGGGTCCACTTAAATTGATTCATGATACAGATATATACTATCAGATATATACTATCATCATAATACAGTCATCACACAAGATAATCACATTGAATTAATTACATTATTTACAATCCGGGGTGTGGAGGGGGGCGCCGGATGTAAGTGTCAAAAAGACAGCCAAAAGAGTTTGATATGAGAATAAATCTAAAGTTAAAATATAGGGTAGAAATGCACCCATTTGCAGGAAATGAAGTCTTGATTTTCAAAATTTTCTTTCAAGGCTTGCATGTCTACATTAAAACATTCTTCTTCATACTGCATTAATATATGCTACTTTTAAACTTTCATGCAGAGAAGGAAATCACAACTAAAAAAATCACAAATTTTTTCATACGGTGTTGATCTGTAAATGTTTGCCTCGGCATTTTGATGGTGTGGGCGTGTGGCACCGAATGGAGATAAGCGTCTCGACAGACGTTACAATATTTGAACAATGATGACGAAAACTGTTTTCTCTGTCGTGTCCGTGTGTCGAAAATTGTTATTCGCTTATTTTTTTATTTGATTTTGTGCGTGGCATATAATTGCTATGCGCAGAGGATGCTTGAGCAGTGCGCAATTGCACAGGCGCGCACCTTAGAGGGAAAGTTGGTCACACGGCTGCGCTAGCATCACAGCTAACGTTAGCCATGCTGCTACCTCTCTGCTCGGGGAGGACGTATACGTATGTGACGTATGACGTGACAGTATGTGACGTATGTCGTGACAGTATGTGACGTGTGTAAGAAGGTGCGCTTGCTGTCTGTGAGAGTGAGACACAGAAAAGAGTGAGAAGAGCCTGTCGTGTAATGCCAGCAGCTAAAAGCAACTGCGTGAGAATCCACAGACCTGTGGATGTGTTGAAGGTGTGCTGGAAAATGCGGAACGGAAATTAGGGAGCAGCAGAAAAGTGGAATGTATTATTTAAATCGGTGCGTTGGAAAACACGGACCGGAGTTTTTTTTTTAAACTGGATCTGGATCGGCATTTTCCCATGCCTTGCCGATTTGCATTTTTTGGCAAATATCGGCGGCCGATCCGATCCAAATATCGGATCGGGACATCCCTACATTATATATATACTTGCAGTGTGTATATAAAACATATTACATATTGTTATGAAGGTGTCTGTTACTACATTATATATATACTTGCAGTGTGTATATAAAACATATTACATATTGTTATGAAGGTGTCTGTTACTACATTATATATATACCTGCAGTGTGTATATTGTACATATTGTTATGAACGTGTCTGTTACTACATTATATATATACTTGCAGTGTGTATATTGTACATATTACATATTGTTATGAAGGTGTCTATTACTACATTATATATATACTTGCAGTGTGTATGTAAAACATATTACATATTGTTATGAAGGTGTTTGTTACTACATTATATATTTACTTGCAGTGTGTATATTCTACATATTACATATTGTTATGAAGGTATCTGTTACTACATTATATATATACTTGCAGTGTGTATCAGTTTCCCATCAGGAATTAATAAAGTATTTCTGATTCTGATTCTGATATAAAACGTTGCTGGAGGTTTTTGAAATTGTTTTAGAGGGCTTTGAAGGCTACAAAGGTGACTCACATTAGCCGCATCGTTCAAGCGTTTTTTGATCAACTCTAAAATCCAGTGGAGGGCCGTGTGTTTCCCACCAAGGCCTTCAGTGATCTCCGACTTCAATGACTACCTCTCAAAATACCATAATTGATGTCACCACATGATCATTGCTGGAGAAATACTATACAGGAACACATTTACACCATACTGTGTATTGATTTTCACATCAACAGTGTACAAAACGGGTTATTATCTGGCGCATTTAAAAATCAATTAAAACGCATCAGCAATTAAAACATATACCGTAAATTTCTCTGCTTGGCTTATGCAACTTCCGGTCAATAAAGTTTGATTCAAAGTACACACTTCTCAAATATATATTAACTGCCCTGACCACATGATGGCAACAAATACACAAGTAACAATGTTAACTAAATGACAAGCATGACCCACTTTAACAACAAGAGTTTACAACTTTTAGTTGTAACAGAACAGCTACTGTCAACAACTTGTGATCTGATTGGCTATCGCAACTGTCTCTCAACAATGTGTTCTCAAATTCATCCGCTAATGGTCCCGGTAAGTATCCAATCACAGGACGCGTAAAAGTCACGTTCAACGTGAGGCCATCTACACTCTTAGAAATAAGGGTTCCAAAAGGGTTCTTCTACAAGGGCTGAGGTTCTAACTGGAACCATTTGCTTCTGAAAAACCCTTTCCCGAAGAAAGGGTTTTTCAAGGGTTCTTGGTAACGCTAATGGTTCCAGTAAGAACCATTTTGATCCAGAGAACCCTTTAAAACCCCTTTTCTGAATAATTGGTTTTAAAAGGGTTCTCACTAACACTAAGGGTTCCAGTAAGAACTATTTTGATCCAGAGAACCGTTTTTGGAAGAAAGAGTTCTTCAGGGATTGTTGAAAGCATGGGTAAGATCCTGTGTCACCAGGGACATACTTCCTGATAACATTTGCCAATAATGGTGCAAAATACATTTCCTTGTGACTACTGATACAAATACTTTTCATATACAATTTTTTTGTTTATTTTAAAGCAAACTCTTCTTCCCCAGATCCTGTTGATCAAACTGTAACATAATTGCCCATCTTGGGATTTGAACACCTGCCACCCAGTCTAAAGTCACTGGCAATAGTGACTGAGCTAACCAGCTGGCTGCCTTCAGTCATTAGGTCCACCATACTAGTCTATTACCTTACACCTTCTGATCAGACATACAAATAATGGCAGTCCTGTTGTGTTTACTGAGAGAGGTGACGGCTCAGACACCAGGGGGCAGTACATACAATAATTTATTATATATAATAAATATATATAATAATAAACATTTACAACTAAACTATAGAAATAGAGTGTGTGACTAAAATACAAGAGTGTGTGTGTAGTGTAAGACTATGTGTGTAGATATCTGAAGTGTGTTACCAAGTGTTGATGAGAAAAGGCAGACAAGTCCAAAGAGGGCAAGGCAAAAGGGGTCCAAGTTCAGCGAGGGGTCCGTGGGGCAGAGAGAGACGTCAGAGTCCAGGGGCGAGTGAGGAGTCGGGAAACGAAGAAGGCAGTCCAAAACACCGGGGAAACAACGGGAGATCTCGAGGAGGGAAGACTCGGGAAGGCACTGCGGAAGAGCAACAGACGTCAGAATCACGGAGGGAAAAACAACACAGTAAGAGCGCATAAGGCTTACGGTACACCATGAGAAAAACTAAGTTCCCGCCCCGATCCTAGGGTCCACTGGTCTTTTAACCAGCTCGCCCTCATCAGTTTCAGGTGTGATGATTGCCGGTGATTGATTGCAGCTGGTGGCTGCTGCAGGACGTGCGCACCCGTGGGCGTGTCCCGAGGTGCGCACAGACGGATGAGCGGCGTTGGCAGGAGCCTGAGCCGTAACAGTACCCCCCTCCTTATGGACAGATTCCAGATGTCCAACATACTCACGAAACAAGGGAGGGTGGAGGGGAGAACTGGTGGTGGGTCGCCGGCCCCAGTGTCCCCGAATCCACCGAGGACGAGTCTGATGGCGGCGGCGAGAAGAACGCCGCTGAAGCCGGCGAGGCGGGCGACCAAGGGACGGCCACCATCTTGGCCGTCGGGAAGGCGGACGTGATTGGCGCCATGGTCCGTCTCGCCGGAAACGAGGATATGACATCGGTGGCGGTGTGGAGGAAGACGTCATCGGCGAGGCAGGCGTGGAGGAAGACGTCATCGGCGAGGCAGGCGTGGAGGAAGACGTCATCGGCGGCGTGGAAGCGGCAGACGTCATCGGCGGCGTGGAAGCGGCAGACGTCATCGGCGGCGTGGAAGCGGCAGACGTCATCGGCGGCGTGGAAGCGGCAGACGTCATCGGCGGCGTGGAAGCGGCAGACGTCATCGGCGCCGTGGAAGCGGCAGACGTCATCGGCGCCGTGGAAGCGGCAGACGTCAAAGGCGTGGAAGCGGCGGACATCAAAGCCGGAGACGAGGAGGGCAGCTGAGGAGCTGGCCGAGGTGCTGGAGTCGGCGGAACAGGCCGAGGTGCTGGAGTCGGCGGAGCAGGCCGAGGTGCTGGAGTCGGCGGAGCAGGCCGAGGTGCTGGAGTCGGCGGAGCAGGCCGAGGTGCTGGAGTCGGCGGAGCAGGCCGAGGTGCTGAGGTCGAGGCCAGCCTGGGAGCTGGTGGAGACGTGGGGGCCAGCCTGGGAGCTGGTGGAGACGTGGGGGCCAGCCTGGGGACAGGTGCTAGCTCGGAGACTAGCCGAGGGGTTGGTGCTAGCTCGGACGCTAGCCGAGGGGCTGGTGCTAGCTCGGACGCTAGCCGAGGGGCTGGTGCTAGCTCGGACGCTAGCCGAGGGGCTGGTGCTAGCTCGGACGCTAGCCGAGGGGCTGGTGCTAGCTCGGACGCTAGCCGAGGGGCTGGTGCTAGCTCGGACGCTAGCCGAGGGGCAGGTGCTAGCTCGGACGCTAGCCGAGGGGCAGGTGCTAGCTCGGACGCTAGCCGAGGGGCAGGTGCTAGCTCGGACGCTAGCCGAGGGACAGGTGCTAGCTCGGACGCTAGCCGAGGGACAGGTGCTAGCTCTGACGCTAGCCGAGGGACAGGTGCTAGCTCTGACGCTAGCCGAGGGACAGGTGCTAGCTCTGACGCTAGCCGAGGGACAGGTGCTAGCTCTGACGCTAGCCGAGGGACAGGTGCTAGCTCGGACGCTAGCCGAGGGACAGGTGCTAGCTCGGACGCTAGCCGAGGGACAGGTGCTAGCTCGGACGCTAGCCGAGGGACAGGTGCTAGCTCGGACGCTAGCCGAGGGACAGGTGCTAGCTCGGACGCTAGCCGAGGGACAGGTGCTAGCTCGGACGCTAGCCGAGGGACAGGTGCTAGCTCGGACGCTAGCCGAGGGACAGGTGCTAGCTCGGACGCTAGCCGAGGGACAGGTGCTAGCTCAGACGCTAGCTCGGGGACAAGTGCTAGCTCGGACGCTAGCTCGGGGACAAGTGCTGGTAGCGTGGTTGGTGGGTGCGGCCAGGCAAACTGAAAGATCGATGGTAGCGGTCTTGCTGGCCGCAGCTGTGCTACCTCACCAGCACGGCTGTCGGTACCATTTCCCCCCTCCAAAGGCGGATTCCAGACGCTTCCTGCTGACTGAGTCTCTAAGGGTGGGAGGAGGGTGTCCAGGCGACGAGAAAATTCCTCCTTGCTTATCTCGCTACTGAACATGCCTTTCCAAGACTGCTCGGCAGGACAAGACAAATCCTCTGGTTTGAAGCGAAAAAAAGAAAAAGACATGGTGAATGGGGCAAGAGGCAGAGAAAAAAAAAAAAAATTCACAGGGGGCGGAACTAAAGTCACTGGGGGCGGGGCTAAGGAACTGTGCCGTCAGGTCCTTTAATAATTTTGGCGGGAACTTACTGTTGTGTTTACTGAGAGAGGTGACGGCTCAGACACCAGGGGGCAGTACATACAATAATTTATTATATATAATAAATATATATAATAATAAACATTTACAACTAAACTATAGAAATAGAGTGTGTGACTAAAATACAAGAGTGTGTGTGTAGTGTAAGACTATGTGTGTAGATATCTGAAGTGTGTTACCAAGTGTTGATGAGAAAAGGCAGACAAGTCCAAAGAGGGCAAGGCAAAAGGGGTCCAAGTTCAGCGAGGGGTCCGTGGGGCAGAGAGAGACGTCAGAGTCCAGGGGCGAGTGAGGAGTCGGGAAACGAAGAAGGCAGTCCAAAACACCGGGGAAACAACGGGAGATCTCGAGGAGGGAAGACTCGGGAAGGCACTGCGGAAGAGCAACAGACGTCAGAATCACGGAGGGAAAAACAACACAGTAAGAGCGCATAAGGCTTACGGTACACCATGAGAAAAACTAAGTTCCCGCCCCGATCCTAGGGTCCACTGGTCTTTTAACCAGCTCGCCCTCATCAGTTTCAGGTGTGATGATTGCCGGTGATTGATTGCAGCTGGTGGCTGCTGCAGGACGTGCGCACCCGTGGGCGTGTCCCGAGGTGCGCACAGACGGATGAGCGGCGTTGGCAGGAGCCTGAGCCGTAACAAGTCCTATAACTGAAATGGTCTGTTACCAATTTATTTCCACAACCATTAATTATAAGAAAGCAAGATCTTCATCAGCAAATCTTGTTGACTCAGGCAAAGATTAGCTGTGACTGGGAGGACCATTTTTGAAATCTGCCTTGACAACTGCTGTCTGGCTGGTGATTCCGTTTGAGAAATAGCTCAGTGATTTAGGAGCTGGTTCTTGGTGCCAAAGAACCTGGGTTCAAGCCCTGACAAAGGCGGTGATGACAGCTCCTGAAAATGCCAGATGGTCTTTGTGAAGCAAACATATACATTTTAGAGTCATGATAGATTAAACATCAGTTATTAACTTATGGAGCAAATGGAATCAATTAAAAAATCAAATTACCAATCCATTCTGTCTAGATGCAATATGTGTATTTTCAGATTTTTGTCTTGATAACTGATATATTTACAGTGGTTTCAAATCTGCATGCACAACAGTGAATGGCTTAATCAATTTGTGAAGCCACTGTTGAATTGTCACTTGCCAATTAGCTCAGCATGATAGACCACAGTCTTTGGTTCTATTGTTGTGGATTTTAGCCTCAACTGGTGCAAAAGGAACATTATAATGTCAACTTTCTTGCCTTCCTGTTCTCCTGTTTGTTGCTCAGAATTGCCTTAATTTGCCAAAAATCGCCCGGACCCGACCCATCGCTGCGCAGCAGTTATAATTGTGTTTATTTAGTTTAGTTACACTACTCCCTTCTTCAGGAGGAAATGACACACAGCAAAGAACTAGCAAGGTGGTCCCTGCAGCAAGGATATAACCCCTCTTTCTGGGGCATCTAAGTGAGCTATACGACTCACTGGACAAATGCTTTTGAAAGTTTGTTACAAATCAGGTGATCTAGGGATACAGTTTGAAGTTGTGAGTTCAAGGCCTGGTTGATGCAGAGTGACCATGTTAATGCATACTGAGGTGATGTGTGGATTAGTGACAGACAATTTAAAACATATCAAGCACTTATTTTACAGACAATTTTACTCATGTATTTGTCTCCTCCTCATACTTTTCCATGATCGGCCTCATCCATGGCTGCTGTACCCTGCTGACTGGCTTAGTCGAGTTGTGAAGCTGCATATAAGTTAATTGATAGACAACGGTCTTTAATGTCAGAGGCCAAGCCTTAACTGATGCAAAAATCACACTGTAATGCTGACTTTGAGGCTACTACATCAGGGTTTGTTGATACTGGGAATTGAACCCTTATCTCCCAGGGGAAAGGGCAAGGTTTGGTGTGTTGGGCCAGGGAGCTGGCATGATGGTGGCTGTCATGTGTGAGTTAAGAGCTGGTTGCTCCATGGATTGCACCACATGGTCTGGTCTTTCCTGCCTACAAACCAGGTGTGACATACCAATAGTGATTACTGTGAACAGAACAGAACAAAGAAGAACAGGAGAGAGAACAGAAGAAACTTCCGAGAATCAAGGTGAGCTAAATATAATATCTTATTTCAGCATGCTTGACCCTAGCTGAGGACTTTTATGGTAAAAGGTGGACTAAGCATTTGTTTTTTGTTATGTTTTGTTCGTTTGCTTATTTCTTTGTTTTCTTGTAGAAAACAAACAAACAAATTGTATTGTAGACAAAGCTCTGCTGAGAGCTGCCATAACAAAATAGGTTACAATATATCAGTACAATTAATCTGAAATCATCCTAAAAAGGTTATCGTAGTTGTTATTTTAATGAAATAATATAGTATAAATTGTCAATGTTAGAAGGAGCTTTAACGTTGTCGGTAGCGGCGTTGCGGTCGCCATCTAGCTCGTCTTTGGAGGGATGGGTGGGCTGGTGAGCACCATGGATCTAATACATCCATGTTGAGCACACACTAATGTGCGGGTAGGAGGAGCAGGGGGACTGGGCTTGAGCTTGGTCTCCAACATAGTGGTAGCAGAAAGATAACACAAGACGAAGGTTACAGAGAGGATGATTCTTCGATATTATATAACTTTTTAAAAAACATGTACACCTCATCTTAATGGTTACCTCTTACTATATTGCTTGTCATTTTTCTTGAATGCATATAGGCTCAGGAGAGTGAAGAATGTAGAGAGGATGAAAGGAGCATTGAAGCTCATATCAATGAAATGTCTACAGAGATGCTTAAGGTACACCCAGATCTGAACTCTTTAAAGGAGAGAATGAGACGAACCTATGCATACCGAAAGACCTTCATGGCAACTGCCAAGGCAGAGGAAATCATCGAAAGGTTTCCCGCACTGAAGCTTCCTAAAATAGTTGGTATCTTCAAGCATTGAATTGACCATATTTAATTGTATGTGTATTATTTCATTTATGATCATCAAGTATTTTGAGATGACACTTTTTATCCCTCCTTACAGCTTCTGTGGGAGATGAAGGAGCAATTCCTTGTAGAAGCTGATCGCAGAATGGTCACAGAGCTGGATCGAATGGCAACGAAGACGGTTCAAAGAGCATCTATGTGTGACCTAAAGGACTCCTGCCAGAGGGCAATCAATGCCTGCCTGGATGATTCAGTAAGACGAGGTATCTAGGCCTATATGTGTATCTATAGGAGCCACAATCTGTATTTCTGAAAACAAAAAATATTACAGAATATTTGTATTTCCTCAGGACTCATTAGGGATGCAGCAATTCTACTGCTGCCTTCCATTTTCAGAGAGGACTCATCCTTTCTATACACTCTACTGGAGGTAAATACTGCATTCAAGGTCAAGATTTAGGAATTGGTACTATCCATATTATGGCAACATTGAGTCATTTTGCTGTTTTCACGGCAGGTTTTATTTACTGACATGTATCTGTTTTTATTGCATAGGAGCCAAGCGTGCCTACTCCAGCAATCATGCTCCATAACACACACGAGGGGAACCCTTTGCAGGCACAAAGGATAACCCTATACCTGGATGGTATACAGGTTTTGACTGAGGACAGCAGCATGGACATATCATATGCTATGAGTGCATTAATGTCACTCTATTTTGTTTTTGCTGTCCAGTACCCAAAGGAACTGAGAAAAACTCTTATTTTCATTGAAAGATTTGTGTTTGGGATCAAGGACCACAGTGTTGTACCCATTTCAGTGAAGAGACTATACAACTGTGTCGGAAGTGGGGAGTAGTGAGTAGATGTGTTGCAGCATGGGATTTCATGCTTTATGTTCTTGTTAATGGTCAAATTCCTGCTGCTGCCGTTTGTTTGTACATATTGATTAAAAAAATATCCCTTATTTAATACATATTTTGGACCAATACATTTTGTTTGATTTTGGCATAGTGATGTCTCTAGATTTCCATTATTGTTACAATACGTAACATTTTGAGTACTTATTACATAACACTGAAAAGTATTTCAACATTATTTAAATCAATGTGAAAACTTTGTGGGATTCCCTCACTTTCTCATGATTCTGTTCCACTGTCACAATTAGTACATACAGTATGTACACTGATTCTTTTCATTGGACCATGCATTATTTTATTGTTTGTAGATAGCTTACAATAAGGCACAGTAAATGCAGTAAGTGCACCTTGGATTGATTGAACTAAAACTATTTTGTGTCTCTTTCTGCCATGTCACCATTGCTGGAGATTTATTTACACAAATTCACCTACTGAGGACAGCATGATGTGTCTGGCCTGTCATGTTGCTGATTCCACTGGACCTATGCTGACTTTTGACCTGTTCTCCCCTGGGACCTACACAGCCTCTCCTGTTTTGTTGGACTATCTTTAAATAAATGTTTTTCTCATTAAAATGTTTTGAATGTTTGTTCAATGTCAACATGATAAATGACCACAATATAATATGAACTAAACTGATCTGTAGAATACAATATGGTTCTTTATAGAACCCTCAGAAGACAAGACGGTTATCGGTGAAAACCTTTGAAAAGGGATGCTTTTAGAACCCCCTGTGTCAGGTCTAGATGAAACCCTTGAAACATGAAAGAGTTCTTAGTGGAACTCCCTGTGTGGGTTCTAGATGAAACCCTTGAAACATGAAAGATTTCTTAGTGGAACTCCCTGCATGGGTTCTAGATGAAACCCTTGAAAAAGGAAAGGGTTCTTAGTGGAACTCCCTATGTGGGTTCTAGATGAAACCCTTGAAACATGAAAGGGTTCTTAGTGGAACTCCCTGCATGGGTTCTAGATTAAACCCTTGACAAACGAAAGGGTTCTTAGTGGAACTCCCTGTGTGGGTTCTAGATGAAACCCTTGAAATACGAAAGGGTTCTTAGTGGAACTCCCTGCGTGGGTTCTAGATGAAACCCTTGAAAAATAAAAGGGTTCTTAGTGGAACTCCCTGTGTGGGTTCTAGATGAAACCCTTGAAACATGAAAGGGTTCTTAGTGGAACTCCCTGCGTGGGTTCTTTGTAGAACCTCTCATGGGGGGTTCTGGGTGGAACCTTACACACACAGTTCTAGGTATAACCCTTCATGTTGGGTCCTAGGTAGAACCCTCCAAAAGGGTTCCAGGTGGAACCTTTATAAAAAGGTTCTACCTAGAGCCAAAAAGGGTTCTCCTATGAGGACGAGCCGAAGAACCTTATATGGTTCTACTTAGCACTTTTATTTCTAAGAGTGTAGAAGGCCTTACTGACAACAACTCGTGATATGATTGGCTATAGCAACTGTCTATCACCTGTATGTTCCCGTTCACTTACAGTGCAGGGATGCCAGCATTGTTGATTCTGAAGGCGTCTGGCAGATTTGGTACAGCATGGCAACATAAGCTAGCTGAATTCTGATTGGATACAAACTAAAACTAAAAACAAAACTACTGGAAGGAGCATACTATGACATGAAGAGAATATGAATACTTTTAGATATTTAGGGAAAGTAAATTTAAAAAAATAATTGTATCTTTAATTAAGATCAGGATTTCTGGTTATGTTAGGCCAGCAGAGAAGGCCTTGCTGGCCCTGACGGCCCACCACTGTTAAAATCGTAAAAAAATAACCAAAGACCTGTGTTCTTGGCTCTCATAATGATTGTGAACGATAGGCAAAATTCCAAAAAACGTGCAGGTCCCCTTTCATGCTTGTATCCGAGCGCTTAGATCAGAGATTTTAGATACAAGCTGATATAATCCATGTTTTTTTTGCTGATATCGATTGAATCGGGACACCCCAACCTATTACAAGGCAAAGAGTCATTAGAACACAGCTGCAGTACCAGGATGTTTTATGACTTTATCTTTACTTGATCAAATCCAAATGAAACTTGATATGACACATCAAATATTTGGTTGACATATGTTTTTTTCTTTTAGTTTACTCATTTTATCTTATCTATGCATGGATTTATAACCTAATGTAATAGGAAAATTCTTTGTTGAACCTCTATTATCTGCTTTTATGTGCAGGAACTCCTCTCATGGTCCCATTTGTTTCCACACCTCCCAATGTACAATAGCCACAGGAAACCTGCCTGTGTTGCACATAAATGGTAAAAAAAAAAAAGCAAAAATAGAAATGATGCAATCTGCCTTTCCCAAGTGATGAAAGAACACCAGTTACGTCTCTCGTCTTAGCACGACACATTTTTGAGGCTTCGGTCTGGGTGGAGTAAGTTTCAGATGTTCTACATATTGCAAAACTCCCTCATGAGTCTTTAATGAGCGATGGAAGGAGGCTTAAAGGGCCAGAATGCTGCCGATCTATGGAGTGAACAACTCGCACAGGCATTTATCATAAATGTGGTATTGGTAGAGTGAAAATACACCATATGTATTTGTGGGAAACAAAGTTGTGCCTCACATTTCTTTTTCAGCCTGACATGCTAATACATCTCAGACCTCATGTATGTGATGAGGTCACTGCATTAAGTGTCAGCTTTCAGCGTAGGGGGAACTCAGCAAGCATGCTTGGCATTCATATGGAAATGAAACCTTATGTTCTTCTATTGCCCTATTATCCTTTTACATTACATTAAACAGATGTACCTAATAAAGTAGGCATTCATAAGTTTGGATTGACCATCCATTCATGTACTGCTTGTCCTCATTACACCTTGGACTGGTTTGGACTGATACTTTGTATGAAATTGGAATGCAATCGTGAAGGAAATACGAATACAATCCACACCCAGGAAACTACTAAGCGCAAGTTCCAAGTGGATGCAACCCAAAGCCCATTCATGAAAAACATGTGACTCCATGCTTGGCTTTTGTTAACAAGAGGAAACAAGAAAACCTCATTTCTGCCACGGCGGCAATGACGCAGCGTGGCTGAGAGGTGGGCCTTAAATAATCTGCACCTGCACAATCATGACAGCGTCAGGCTTTTTCCAGAAAAAGAAAAAAACATTTTCGATAGAAGGGAAACTCCTGAGCTGAATGAATAAAAATAACCACAAAGGCCCAGTGCGCAACTATTTCCCGTCATAATTGAAAAATAATCAGTCACTTAAAAGTGGCTTGTTTCTCATTACAGTGTTGACACAACAAAATTAAGTCCAGAAGTATTTGGTGGTGACAGATTAAGGTGGGAATCTTTGGCATACTTGTCAACGCTCCCGGATTTTCCGGGAGACTCCCGAAATTCAGCGCCTCTCCCGAAAACCTCCTGGGACAAATTTTCTCTCGAAAATCTCCCGAAATTCAGGCCGAGCTGGAGGCCACCCCCCCTCCAGCTCCATGCGGACCTGAGTGACGTGTCGACAGCCTCTTTTCACGTCCGCTTTCCCACAATATAAACAGCGTGCCTGCCCAATCACGTTATAACTGTAGAATGATGGAGGGCGAGTTCTTGGTTTCTTATGTGGGTTTATTGTTAGGCAGTTTCATTAACGTCCTCCCAGCGCGGCAACAACACACAACAACAGCAGTCACGTTTTCGTCTACTGTAAAGCAGTTCGTCTGCCGTAAACAGCAATGTTGTGACACTCTTAAACAGGACAATACTGCCATCTACTGTACATGCATTTGTGACAATAACATCTACGGCTTTTAGAGAGTGCAGTGCACAACTGCGCACACAACAAGGAGACGAAGCAGAATGCATCATCAGAGAGGGTGTTCAGCATGGTTAGAAAAATAGTGACAGAGAATAGAACAAGGATGGACAATTCAACCCTTAACTCAACAATGAGTAGATGAGTGTTATGTGTGTGTATATGTGTAAATAAATGAACAATGAAATTCAAGTATTTCTCTTATTTATATATATATATATATATATATATATATATATATATATATATATATATATATATATATATATATGCTAGAATTCACTGAAAGTCAAGTATTTCTTATATATATATATGAAATACTTGACTAGGTGAATTCTAGCTGTAAATATACTCCTCCCCTCTTAACCACGCCCCCCCCCCTTCCCGAAATTGGAGGTCTCAAGGTTGGCAAGTATGATCTTTGGGCACCTCATGATTTGATTACGATTCAGGGGCTATGATTCACTTATAAATACATCTATTATTACTAGGAGTGTAACGGTTTTGTAAATACCGCAGTATTTCGGTTTGAAAGTCTTAACACTAATGCCGTGACGCGTGACGGTTTTAAACATAAACTTGGTTTGTAGATTTTTACTGCTCCTTTAGTGTTGGTCGGGTCTGAAAACAAACTACATCTACCAGAATCAACTGCACAGCGCCGGACTGGCAAGGTGACGCTGCGGAATGCCGTAAGCAGGAAGTGAAGTGCGTTCGTAGTAAATGAGGAGAATCGTTGTTTTCAGGCATTTTATCATGTGTCCAGAACTTTCTGAGTTATGTTGCTAACAAACAGGCAAACAAACCTGGCAAAAACATAACCTCTTTGGCGGAGGTAAGAAAGTCTGCATTCTGCAAAGCAAAGCGCACCACTTTTGTCTCGGGCGTTTTCAAGGCGACACAGCCAGTCGCAGCGCACAGACGGAAATCACAAAAAAAACTGTACATCGCGGGAAATAAGAATAAACTGAAAACTTCTTGATGAATCCACAATCCATCCATCCATTTCCCACAGCATTGTCTCTCCATGTTTTGTGGGCCTGGAGTCTATCGAGCTGTGCTCAGGCAGAAGGCAGAATACTCCCTGGACAACTCGCCACCTCACAACCCATCACCCAGAAAAGAGATTTCAATCAATCAATCAACATTCATTTATATAGCCCTTAATCACAAGTGTCTCAAAGGGATGCACAAGCCACAACGACATCCTCGGCTCAGATCCAACATCAGGGCAAGAAAAAACACAACCCAATGGGAACAACGAGAAACCTTGGAAGGTACCGCAGATAGTTGAAGCAAGTGAAGCCAAACATCAGTTTGCGAGGTATTTACATGAGTAAAAGTTAAATTGTTTGTTAACTTTTCTTAGAAACAGCATATTCCAGACTGATATAAACATGTCCACTGTGGAGGACATGTAAAAGTTGAAAGACACTAAAGTGAACATTATTGTTTCACACTGGATGTTTACGATGTCACTTTGAAGACACTCAATGTATGTTTTTGTAATATTTGCTTGAAATAGTGGACGTTCTCGTACGATTCTTTGCACAAAAAAATACATGTTTGTAGTAATAAATATGAGCAGAATATTTTAGCATTATGTTTGTGCTCAATTACAGTAGGTGTAAACATTCATGCCAATTAATTTTACACACTATGGCATTTTTAGGTCTATTTTTTGGACATTTACCACAATAATCTCCTACTGTGGCCTTAATACTGTGATAATATCGTACTGTGGGATTTTACATTCCTAATTATGACTATTGTATATTCATAGTTTATCGAATATTATTATTATTAAATATTCTAAATGTATTACATTTAATTATTAATAATATGTCTTCAAAGCTTTGGTGGCTGACGTATGCAGTATTGCATAATTTCCGTTTCTTGGATTTAGTGCACGTTGCATAGATAGATAGATAGATATATTGAAACTGTTTCTATTGGGCATTATACTTGTTTTTAAAGGCCTACTGAAATGCGATTTTCTTATTTAAACGGGTCCATTTAAGCAGGTCCATTCTATGTGTTATACTTGATCATTTCGCAATATTGCCATATTTTTGCTGAAAGGATTTAGTAGAGAACATCGACGATAAAGTTCGCAACTTTTGGTAGCTGATAAAAAAGCCTTGCCTGTACCGGAAGTAGCAGACGAGTAGCGTGACGTCACAGGTTGTGGAGCTCCTCACATCTGCACATTGTTTACAATCATGGCCACCAGCAGCGAGAGCGATTCGGACCGAGAAAGCGACGATTTCCCCATTAATTTGAGCGAGGATGAAAGATTTGTGGATGAGGAAAGTGAGAGTGAAGGACTCGAGGGCAGTGGGAGCGATTCAGATAGGGAAGATGCTGTGAGAGGCGGGTGGGACCTGATATTCAGCTGGGAATGACTAAAACAGTAAATAAACACAAGACATATATATACTCTATTAGCCACAACACAACCAGGCTTATATTTAATATGCCACAAATTAATACCGCATAACAAGCACCTCCACCCTCCCGTCAAACACCTGCACAACATACTCAATCCCAAAGCCCAAAGTACCGTTCACCTCCCCAAAGTTCATACAGCACATATATTTCCCCAAAGTCCCCAAAGTTACATACGTGACATGCACACAGCGGCACGCACGTACGGGCAAGCGATCAAATGTTTGGAAGCCGCAGCTGCATGCGTACTCACAGTACCGCGTCTGCGCATCCAACTCAAAGTCCTCCTGGTAAGAGTTTCTGTTGTCCCAGTTGTCCACAGGCCAATGGTAAAGCTTGACTGTCATCTTGCGGGAATGTAAACAATGAAACACCGGCTGTGTTTGTGTTGCTGCAGTCGGCCTCAATACACCGCTTCCCACCTACAGCTTTCTTCTTTGCTGTCTCCATTGTTCATTGAATAAATTGCAAAAGATTCACCAACACAGATGTCCAGAATACTGTGGAATTTTGCGATGAAAACAGACGACTTAATAGCTGGCCACCATGCTGTCCCAAAATGTCCTCTACAATCCGTGACGTCACGCGCTGACGTCATCATACCGAGACGTTTTCAGCAGGATATTACGCGCGAAATTTAAAATTGCACTTTAGTAAGCTATGGCATGTGTTGCAATGTTAAGATTTCATCATTGATGTATAAACTATCAGACTGCGTGGTAGGTAGTAGTGGGTTTCAGTAGGCCTTTAAATTGTTCTTACTGAAACATTTTAAACATTGTTTTGACCTATTACATGTTTTTATGTTAATATATGTAAGTAATTTATTTTTAATTGTGATGTGTGACTGCTGCTGTTTCTATGTATTTCTGTAACTTTGTTTTGCTGTCCTTTTGGCCAGGTCACTCTTGGAAAATAGATGTTAATCTCAATAAGGTTTTAGCTGGTTAAATAAAGGATATTGATTGATTAATTGAGCTTTCTTGCCTTCTAAAAAACACAGAATGTTCAGACACTTTGGCCCAGGTCGCTATAAACTTGCGTCTCAAAGACATGTGTCGTCTATCCGCTCATTCATACAGTATCTATGGCTGACAGATGTCCAATGTGGATATTTTTTGTCAAATCCGATCTTTTTATGTTGTGGTTTATATTACAAAAGAACGCCATGTCTAATGTGCAGCAATCTGACCCGCATGCAGGCAAGACATGATGTCATGACGTCACACGTGCTGCAGTGTTTACGGAAGTAAACATGGCTCCTATTGTAGTCAGTCCTGGGGCATTTGTGGCAATTTCAAGGATTTTGTGCAATTAAAGTCAACATTTTCTGAACCTAATAATTGCATATAGAAGATTAGAAAGGAAGAGATTTTAGAAATTTGGGTTCTGGCAGTTTGTGAGGCATTTTACGAAGAGCGCGTGGGCGAGTAGTTGACGTGAGTTCCTAAAAACATATTTCCCCTGTTTTCTGCTCATTTGTCAACTAATTATTTTGGCGAATTTGAATTATGACGCTTTTTGATGACACATCGGTCGGAAGAACGCAACACGAGCGTTCAGGCTGCAGTCGCAACGGATACATATCTGATTTATATCCAATTTCGAAAAGAGGCATTGTCTATGTCTAGCATTAAAAGATTACAGTTGGTACAAAATGGGGCTGCTAGACTTATATGGCAAGAACAAGAAAGTTTGATCATATTACGCCTATACTGTGTATACATTTATATACCTATATACATATATATACCTATACTGGCTCACCTGCACAGGCTTCCTGTGCACTTCAGATGCGAATTTAAGGTTTTACTACTTATGTATAAAATACTACACGTCTAGCTCTATCCTATCTTGCTTTGAAATTTTGATTGATTTATTGATTGAAACATTTATTAGTAGATTGCACAGTACAGTACATATTCCGTACAATTGAACACTAAATGGTAACACCCGAATAAGTTTTTGAACTTGTTTAAGTCGGGGTCCACGTTAATCAATTCATGCTGCCATATGTCCCGGTCAGAAATCTGTGTTCTAAGAACTCTGACTTATTGGTGATTCCAAGAGCCCAAAAAAAGTATGCGGGCTATAGACTATATATTTCTATTCGGGCTCCAGTACTCTGGAATGCTCCACCGGTAACAGTTAGAGATGCTACCTCAGTAGAAGCATTTAAGTCCCATCTTAAAACTTATTTGTATACTCTAGCCTTCAAATAGACCCCCCTTTTAGACCAGTTGATCTGCCGTCTCTTTTCTGCTCTGCACCCCTCTCCTTTGTGGAGAGGTTATCAGGTTATCACGGAGGATGCACTAGCTGTTCAAAGTCGGGACCCGGGGTGGACCACTCTCTGTGCATCAATTGGGGACGTCTCTGTGCTGCTGACTTGTCTGCACTCAAGATGATCCCCTGCTGGCCCCACTATGGACTGGACTCTCACATTATTAACTAGATCCACTCGACATCTATTGCACCATTCGCCCAGGGGTCGGGGGTCCCCACACCTGTGGTCCCCTCCTAGGTTTCTCATTGTGCCCATTGGGTTGAGTTTTTTTCTTGCCCTGATGTGGGATCTGAGCTGAGGATGTCGTTGTGGCTTGTGTAGCTCTTTGAGACACTTGTGATTGAGTGCTCTATAAATAAACTTTGATTGATTGGTCGGATTTGAAAAATTCGGAATTGTATTGTTCATGCTGCCATGAAAAAATACGATACAGGTCGCATGTGGGCAAAACAAAATCGGACTTGACCTGCAGTGTGAACAAGACCTTGATGTCATCTTCCGCCATTTTCCCAATGTGACAGTAAAACATTTCACAGCCTGCCATACCATACTATAATGTTGACAAAATACAAACACACAATATATTAAAAACATGTTCTTATACATGTGTTAATTTAATTAGCAAAACCATTTGGTCAAACACAGTGGTGTGCCGTCAGGGCCAGCAAGGCCTTCTCTGCTGGCCTAACATAACCAGAAATCATGATCATAATTAAAGATAAAAGTACTTTTTTATTTACTTTCCCTAAATATCTAAAAGTATTCATATTCTCTTCATGTCATATTATGCTCCTTCCAGCGCTGTTGTTTTTAGGTTGTAGAGTTTTTATCCAATCAGAATTCAGTTAGCTTATGTTGCCATGCTGTACCAAATCTGCCAGAAGCCTTCAGATTCAACAATGCGGGCGTCCGTGCACTGTAAGTGAACGGACACATACAGTTGACAGACAGTTGCAATAGCCAATCAGATCACAAGTTGTTGTCAGTAAGGCCTTCTAGATGGCCTAAGGCAGATATACATTGTGATGTTATGAGCCAGGTAACATAAGAACTCCATTACCCAGCATGCCACAGAAGTGAAGAGCATGCAGTAGCCCCGTTTAGCCATGCCTGCAGCGGGATATTTTTGATGAGCACCTTGTGGAGTAAACTTTAAGAAGTCAGCCAACACGCTTTGTCTGCATCTTTTATCATTAGACAAGACAACACATATATTTGCAAGGCCATTTTCAAGAAGGATATTTAAAGAGAAATGACATCTTGTGAGACGATGTCGGCCAACCCTGGAAGCGCGAATGGGTTATACAGATTGTGAGTTCAGATATTTTATTTCTTTATTTTTTCACATTTAATATGTTTTTTGACATTTTTATTTTGACAGTACCACATAATGTTTTAATTGCTGATGCGGGTTTATTGATTTTTAAATGCGCCAGAAAATAAATGGGTTATACTTGTATAGCGCTTTTCTACCTTCAAAGTACTCAAAGCACTTTGACACTATTTCCACATTCACCCATTCACACACACTTTCACACATTGATGGCGGGAGCTGCCATGCAAGGCCCTAACCACGACCCATCAGGAGCAAGGGTGAAGTGTCTTGCTCGGGACACAAAGGACGTGACTAGGTTGGTAGAAGCTGGGGATTGAACCAGGAACCCTCAGGTTGCTGGCACAGTTACTCTCCCAACTGCGCCACGCCGTCCACTCGTTTAAAATAACCCGTTATGTACACTGTTGGTGGTGATTCAATGCCCGGTAAATGTGTTTCTGTATAGTATTTCTCCAGCAATGGTCATATGGGGACATAAATGATGGTATTTTGAGAGGTAATCATTAAAGTTGGACATCACTGAAGGCCTAGGTGGGAAACGCACGGCCCGCCACTGGTCAAACGTGTAGTGTAATTCACGTCACTTCCAAGAGCTATGATAACAAGCGGTAAAAGTCAATGCATCACACGTCATGTGGTTATGATACACTGTTTGTAATTTAACATTTGGCCAGCAGGTGGTGTTTGGGGCCGAAGCGCGCATGAAGCGTGGAGAAATTCTCGAACAAATTGGCTCAAACTACAAAGCCTCATGAGGCTTCATCTGACCATCGCTACTTTGTACTTCAATTTCCCATGGAAAGGACTTTAACCATACCTTAGTATCATCCTCCATGTTGACTTATTTGCGTCTGAGTGACGTGGCAGCATGCAAATTCACGTACACAAAAACAAATCCCCACTTGACGTTAACTCCTATATTTCTTCCCTGTCGTCACGTTTATAATGTTACTAACACTAATAACGCAATTTCCCCATCTTTTCTTGCTGTTCTAACGGAAATATGCACACTTCTTACCTATAGTGTTGTGTTCTCTGAAGCCAAACACTTCCGGGTTGATTAACGTACTTTTTCGCGGGCTGTTAATCACGTGACTACAGTGTCACGTAACATAAGATACAAAATGACCATCATTGTTTTGATATATTTATAAATTAGTCTTTGGCATATTGGGTCTATTTATACAAGAAAAAAATAGATTAGTATTTACGCACAGTGGGATATGAGCCTGTGGTTTATATATTAGATATGGATTAATTAATGGCTCCTTAAAAGAGCCGTTCAAAAGTCAGGCTCGTTAATATAGTTTTAATGAAACAATCACTTGTATAAGTTTTACGATAAGATGTGGATCAGAATAATTTAGATTTACACAAATATTACTCTATTGGTTGGAATTATTCTGACATATATTTTGTGTTTTCAGTGTAAACATTCTATAAAAGGTAATGCTATATACCAGTACTTTGACCGTGGCCTTAATATTTTGATCCAAAATCAAAACCTTTTTAGCACAAAAGCATTTTAGCAATACCAAAAAATACACAAGTATTTATGGATATTTAGGACAAAAAAAGTGAATAAAAAATAAAATTGTACTACCGGTGTGTTTACGCTTGAACTGCTTTACATATTAGAACAATAAACTGAAAAAGTGAATCAAAAAGTTTCAATAAAACATTTAGATTTTAATTTTTTAAGAGAATCCAAATGCTACTTTTCCTTTGACCCAATTTTCTAGTCCAGCATTTGCTAGTGCATAAAAAACAGCTGCTTAAACCGCAACTGCGAATCATTTCTCGTTTACTTTTAATAAAAGAGCCTTTTAAAAGACTATTTGTTTTTTGAACGGACTACTGCATAGTTTATTTACAATTCACTTCCTCTGTCACCGTTTTACCAATTAAGAAAATAACTGGCAAATGTATCAATAAATCAAAACATGTGTAATAGTCCTAACCTCTTCCAATAAAACACACTTTCCTTCAATTTCACCTGCATTTATTTGAAAGAAAAAATATAGAATTCAATAAATATCGTGGCAAGGGGGACACATCGACATTAGAGAACACACAAAAAGTACACAGGCAAAAGACAACATGAAAGGGATTTTTTTTGGCACAGAATTCCATTAGAAGTGCATCATCAGCACTTTAGCAATATTCCAACACGGGCCATCAGCACAAGAAAATTTTCTGGACCTATACTTTTGACACGGATTCAAAAGGTGAAATAGAGTGAACAAAACAATTACGGAGTTTCCCTAATTGATGACGCGTCTTGACTAATCCAGTTAACATGCTGACAGTGCGATAAATTAAGGCAACATTTGTACTATAGCTGCTATGTCCTGGACCCATGTTGAATTAAGGGCCAACATATCAAATTTGGCTCGAAAAAAATTACCGGTAAGCGTAAATACACAGACTTGGTTCGACATTGTCTACACAGGAAAATACTAAAAGATGCAGCTTTGTTTGGCTTCTGTCTGACGTCAAAAAGCCATTCAACCTGACTGAGTGAAAGTTTTGATCTCACACCTCCTAAACAAAGCGCTTCTTGACAGAGTTAAAGGCTAAATTGTATTTAGTTGTATCACAAGGTACGGTTAGCAATCACTCCCATTGTGTAGACCGACTAAAACCGGTCCTTAGACTTGGTGTGCACACAGTGCAGTGCTGCAGAAAGCACATTAAAGGATAGGAGTGATAAATATTTGATTGTTGAACATTACAGAGTATTTTGTTGGTCACTAGAGTGTACCCGTACAACTTTATTCACGGTACTGATATTTGAGTATTGAGCATTGGCGGCTACTGATATTAATCTGATACGATATTCGCAAGAGAGCCATGCTTTTCATTGTTTTGTAGTGTCAAAAATGGTTCGAACCAGAAGGTATGGGAAAACTAACATTCATTAACCGTCGGGACAATAATTCCTTAAGTTAAGCTCATGATGCGGACACAATTGTTACTGGATACTTTCTGATATGCTTGTAGAATTATTTGATACTTGTTTATGTCGACAAATGTGCTGTTTAAGACTGATATTGTACTAGGAGAGCGCAAAAAATAAATTCGCATCCCAATCGCGATACTTATTCACCCCGATTCTAAATCTATTCATAATTTTCAAAAATAAGTTTTTAGGGCATCTCTGTGCAACCAAAAGGAGCTCTTCTATCCGGTTTTCATTATAATTATTACACTAATAATACATTGCGAGAATCGATTTTGAAGCAAATCGTTACGTCACCAAAGATTCACACTCAGACTTATTATCAACGTCTATCTGGTGTGCTTAGCTGTTGTGTAGCTGCTAGCTCCTAGTAGCCGATTGTCTCCCATGCTTACCTTTTGGACATTTACTAAAAAAGACCAACCGCGTGTGCCTATTGCAGGACAGTTAGACATTAACTGGCTGTCCTGTTTTGCACAACTTAACGCTCCACTTGCATCAGAGATTTTAGTTCAAGCCCATAATCCAATACTTGTTTTTTGTTGATATTGGACCAATATCGATATCGGATCGGTACGCCCTTCACAGCGACTACTTCTTGATGCACTGGGGGCTTAACGGACTATATATACACTTGACTGCTATACGCCGCTAACAAAATAAGATGCCGTGAGGTCCTCTTGGGGTCTTCATCTTTGGTACCTCGCGAGCGGTCATGATGGCATGCTCATATTCCAACACAGCCAGGGTGGCTGTTACGTTACGTTTTCGCTTCCCCGTGAAGTGGACGAGCCGTTTCATGCTGGATTGTGGGAATATGACAATGAGAAGACAACGTCCTCGCCCGTCCTGGAGTACAGACACACAATTTGCGGTACAACAACAACAACAACATGGGAAAGTGACAGTTACTGACTTCACATTATACCGACACCATACTGCAGACGGGGGTGGGAACAAACAACGTCTTTCTTTGTGCGGGGCTGAGATATGCTCGTCATGCCCCGCCATGGCTTGACGGACAACTGTCTCACTCTGAAAGCGAGTCACTCTGAAGCAGAAAGTCCCGATATCACGTGTTTGTTTCCTCGTGACGTCACTGCTCCAGCTTAGTTCCTGTGGGCGTGGCCTGCTTCGGCTTTGTCCTCCTGCAGGAAGCTGCCCGGCTTCCTGAGCAGGTAGCACGCTGACAGATAGCGTCCCCGACAGCGGGGGAAGGGTGGGGGCCACGCTGGGTGGGATGCTACTTTGACTGGTGCGGAGAATTCCCGTAACATGTACATGATTTGAAGCTTATTAATAATCCCCTTTCCAGACAAAAAAAGGGCCTTTCTCACGCAGGAAAGAGGCTTCCTGCGTACGCCACGCTCAGTCCTCGCTCCTTCCAGTCTAATCCCCCCCAGACCTGGCAGTCACATGACAGAGCAACTTCTGGCCTTGTCCTTCCGGAGGTCCGAGGCTACAGCGGCCAGGTCGGGTCTGCCGGGCATGTGTGAGATCCTCTTGGCGGCGCGGGCGGTCTTGCTGCGCTTGACGTTTTTGCTGCTCTTGTTGATGCAGGCCAGCGTGGCCACGTGGAAAATGTCCCGCACGCTGTTCTCCGATTGCTGAGCCGAGCACTCGATGTACGGCGCTGAGATCTGCTTGGCCATGTTGGAGCCCTGCGTGCCGAGCGAGGAGATCAAACAAGGTTAGGAGGTTATGGTTGCTGGATAGATTCCCAGCTTTTAAAGCAGCAGTACCTGATCGTAGGACACGGGCGTCTGCCGGTGGTTGGAGAGTTCCACTAGCGTGCCCAGGTCGGTGCGCAGGTCTGACTTGCAGCCCACCAACAACATCTTAGTGTTAGGACAAAACTCCATTATCTCCCCTTTCCACTGTGGACAAAAGAAGAAAAAAGGTCTCAATTAGGAACAAGTCCACCACCGGTCAATATCAACAAAGTTTCATGAGAATGTATGTGATAATTGTTGTCAATTAATGCCTTTTAATACCGATCACGAATACCGACACTATTTATTTTCATTCCCCCAGCTGACAAGCTAGCAACTAATTGTGTGTTTCCATACGCAGTTAAGTTAAAGGGGAACATTATCACCAGACCTATGTAAGCGTCAATATATACCTTGATGTTGCAGAAAAAATACTTTTTTTTTTTTAACCGATTTCCGAACTCTAAATGGGTGAATTTTGGCGAATTAAACGCCTTTCTATCATTCGCTCTCGGAGCGATGACGTCACAACGTGGAAGCAATCCGCCATTTTCTCACTTTCGTCGGTGTGTTGTCGGAGGGTGTAACAACACGAACAGGGACGGATTCAAGTTGCAACAGTGGCCCAAAGATGCGAAAGTGGCAAGAAATTGGACGAAATTTGTTCAAAATACGAGGGTGTGGGGAAAGCCGACGAAATGGTCAGTCGTTTGTTCCGCACACTTTACCGACGAAAGCTATGCTACGACAGAGATGGCAAGAATGAACCGAAGATGATCAAGAGAAGAATATCGACCCTAGCTTCCCTGGCCTGCTGACATCAACTCCAAAACTGGACAGATCAGCTTTCAGGAAAAGAGAGCGGATGAGGGTATGTCTACAGAATATATTAATTGATGAAAACGTTATTCATTACTCGCGGTTTTACGTAAATTATTATACATAAACTGTGTTTACCAATAATTTAGCTTAAAAACATTTATTTTTTTCAATCATTTGAGTACATTCGGGTAGTCTTGTGTAATGCAGTATTTTGTGTCTATTTAGGTATGGTTAACCTGAGTGCTGAAATCGTGGAAAAATATATGTTCTTAGCGCGCCTGAAATGGGCTGTCTGCACTCTCAAAGTGCATGTTGTTGCCAAATGTATTTCATATGCTGTAAACCTAGTTCATAGTTGTTAGTTTCCTTTAATGTCAAACAAACACATACCAATCGTTGGTTAGAAGGCGATCGCCGAATTCGTCCTCGCTTTCTCCCGTGTCGCTGGCAGTCGTGTCGTTTGTCGGTTTCGCTTGCATACGGTTCAAACCGATATGGCTCAATAGCTTCAGTTTCTTCTTCAATTTCGTTTTCGCTACCTGCCTCCACACTACAACCATCCGTTTCAATACATGCGTAATCTGTTGAATCGCTAAAGCCGCTGAAGTCCGAGTCTGAATCCGAGCTAATGTCGCTATATCTTGCGGTTCTATCCGCCATATTTGTTTGTATTGGCATCACTGTGTGACATCA
Organism: Nerophis lumbriciformis; assembly: GCF_033978685.3. Taxonomy (NCBI): domain Eukaryota; kingdom Metazoa; phylum Chordata; class Actinopteri; order Syngnathiformes; family Syngnathidae; genus Nerophis; species Nerophis lumbriciformis. Next base: position 21,311,796 of record NC_084570.2, on the reverse strand, counting down.
CAGGAAAATGGACGGGTGTATATAACGATGGTTAAAATCAGGCACTTTAAACCTTTTTTTAGGGATATTGCGTGATGGGTAAAATTTTGAAAAAAACTTATAAATAAAATAAGCCACTGGGAACTGATTTTTAATGGTTTTAACCCTTCTGAAATTGTGATAATGTTCCCCTTTAATAATAATCACCTCCTTTGTGAAAAATAAACTGCATTACTATTGTATTATTATCAGGCCGGTGAGCACCCTTTGACAAAAAAACAGGAACACTTATATCAACACAAATTACTGCCACGCACACCCCAAAAGAACATTTTGAAAATAAACACTAAATTTCCTGCAATTAGGTGAATTTCTACACTATATTTTGAATTTAGATTTATCTACAAACTTATTTTGGCTGTCTTTTGGACACCTGCATGTAACATGTAATGTAACAGTTTTTAGGAGCATCATCATCATTGAAAAAGTAATGTAAAATTCTATTCATTCATGCAAAGAACTCAGAAAATGTTTCCCTTTTGGCAACTCTATCTTGTAGCCACAGCCCCTCGGGTAATGTACTTACGGTGTTGTGACATCTCAAAAATATACCCTCTCGCTGGCTACTAATAAATACTAACAGTGTTCAGATTGTAATCATCCAAACATGATTAGCAGCAAAGTGGACAGCCTTCAACGTTGTGGCTCGGAGAGCGAACGGCGGCAACAAGTAAGCTGGCTAGATGGTTAGCTAACTAGCGAGCTTGTTGTGGTGCTCCTGATAGCCTCCCCGTCCTGCAACTCAGTGCGGCGTTTAGGCAAGAGAAACAGCAAGTACCTGCGGCTGAGCCGAGCGTTCAACAATTTTTGTTTAGATCTTTTTTTTTTTTTTCATTTTTAGCTTTCATTAACAAAAAAAAAACACGGAAGTGATATTTTGATGCGAAAATTAATGTTTAAAAATTAGGATTTCCGCGTTTTTGCGGACATTTCACATGCCTGCGTTATCAAGTATCATTATCACTGAAAGATGGGGCTAAACATGTTACACACCGAAAGCAAGTCAAGAGCAGGCCTGCTAATAGCTCACCTAGCCGCCAAGATAGCTTAAAACAACGCCATGAAATAAGTGCTTATTAAAGTTTAAGTAGCATTGTTGCAGCCAGATGTACACAACATGTAAGGGGAAGGCGGATTGATACGTAAATTGATGGTGTCGATACCAAGGGTAGTATCATTATATGATCAATACTAAAGTGATGAGATTGAGATTTTTATGTTACTCAATCTTTTTTTTTTGTTTTTGTTCATGTTTACAACCAGAGAAAATCAGTCCTTGGACACAGGAGTTCTTTTTTGAGGGCAAAAACCAAAGGATTTAAAAAATAAATAAAAACAGATAGTTTTTGCTTTTTTTTTTGTTATAGTGTACTATTGACTTTGTTTTGATCAAACAAATGTATGTAAAAAGAATACGAGACTAGTCTGAACATTGTGGTGATTATGTTATACTGTCAATATCACTCAGCGTGAATACATTGAAACATTTTACAGTTAAAACATGTGATCAGTATCTGAGTGTATGACCGTGGTGTCCAAAGTCTGGCCACGTCTTCAAAACAGCGAGACATCACAAGTTTAATAAGGCATCAGGCCCGGTAGGTATAGTACAGGCCAAATGTTTGGACAGCTTCTCCTCATTCAATGAGTTTTTTATTTTCATGACTATTTACAATGTAGATTGTCACTGAACGTATCAAAACTATGAATGAACACATGTGGAGTTATGTACTTAAAAAAAAGGTGAAATAACTGAAAATATTCTAGCACACCTGTGAAGTGAAAACCATTTCAAGTGACTACCGTATTTTTCGGACTATAAGTCGCTCCGGAGTATACGTCGCACCGGCCAAAAATGCACAATAAAGAAGAAAAAAAACATACGTCGCACTGGAGTATAAGTCGCATTTTTGGGGGAAATTTATTTGATAAAACCCAACACCAAGAATAGACATTTGAAAGGCAATTTAAAATAAATAAAGAATAGTGAACAACAGGCTGAATAAGTGTACGTTATATGAGGCATAAATAACCAACTGAGAACGTGCCTGGTATGTTAACGTAACATATTATGGTAAGAGTCATTCAAATAACTATAAGATATAGAACATGCTATATGTTTACCAAACAATCTGTCACTCCCGATCGCTAAATCCCATGAAACCTTCCTCCTTGGTGTCGCCTCTGGTATGCGCCCCACTAGCGTCCATTCTTTCTGCTGCTCGATCGCCGTTTTCTGGTGCATATTTCACTATGTCCAGCTTGTAATCTGCAGTATATGATTTCCTTTTCGGTGCCATTTTAGTTCAGTCCTTCTCAGTTTTTATAAGTTACCGCGATTGTTGATGTGATCTATTTTAATAGCTCCGGCAGTAGCGTATAGCATATAGCAGTTAGCATTCCAAAACCCACAATGCACTTCTGCCATGACCCTCCCCCGCCAAATTCGTATTGGTTGGCGTGTGAGTGACGATTGCTGACGTGTGTGTGACGATTGCGGACATTTGCTTCGTCGCTCACGCGAATGAGATAAATATTATTTGACATTTTACGGTAATATGTTAATAATTTCACACATAAGTCGCTCCGGAGTATACGTCGCACCCACGGCCAAACTATGAAAAAAACGTCGACTTATAGTCCGAAAAATACGGTACCTCCTGAAGCTTATCGAGAGAATGCCAAAAGTGTGCGGAAAATTAATCAGAGCAAAGGTTAGCTAATTTGAAGAAACTAGAATGCAAAACATGTTTTCAGTTATTTCACCTTTTTTGTTAAGTACATACATGTGTTCATTCATAGTTGCAATGCCTTCAGTGACAATCTACAATGTAAATAATCATGACAATAAAGAAAACACATTGAATGAGAAGGTGTGTCCAAACTTTAGTCCTGTACCTCCAGCATAATTTTGAACATCTGCCTGTTTATTTGCTTCGAATTTGCCACCTTTTCGTGGACAACTTAGACTTAGACAAACTTTAATGATCCACAAGGGAAATTGTTCAACACAGTAGCTCAGTTACAATGATGGAAAGGACAATACAGGTATAAATAGACTAATATAGCGATAAAAAATCTAACATATATACGAATATATACATAATGTGTACAGAATAATATATATACGGTACAGATATACTATATGTCAATAACAACGCAAGTAAAGCAGAAATTGTACTTTAAAGCATTCAAAGCAGAGCATTTATTTTTATGACCCAATCCACTACCTTTCCCACTCATGGCGCAAATAAACTGCAGAAAAAAATGAAGTCAACACACATGGTCACACAACAACCTGATCACTGAACGTTGTGGATAGTACAAATGTTCACACACTATGCATAATTCAACATCACTACAATGCATTATGGGAAAAATTCAAAACATTCTCACCACACTCGTCCATGTTTGAAACATTTTAGCTGCTTGATATTTCTGATTAATTACAAACCTTAAGGGAGGTCATCACGGAAGTAAACAAGTTAGGAGTCGAACTTTTCACATACTCTTAATATTCATAAGATAGTTATGCGGCCCCCAAGTCAAAAAGTAGGGACACCCCTGGTGTATGACTTAGCTCCTGGTTGGTTCTTCTTGGGAAAGGTTGGGGTCAGTTTTTGAGGTACAAAAAAGCTCAAATCTGCAACTTCCTCCAACCAAATAAGCTTTGAACCCTGCAAAGGATACCAATAATCTCCTTCCTGACAACAATAGATGCTCTGTGTTGGATGGAAGTTCTCTCAGGGCTTTAAATCGGAGGCTAAAGGGCTTCAGGCCAAGGCGGGGGATCAAGTTCACCGACATCTAACGGGGAAGTGGGACTGCACAATGAGTCTATTACAGCACACAGGTCATGTGACGCGTAGTGTGTGGGGAAATGTGACATCAATTCCACATCATTTGAAGTGTTGCATCGACGCCAAAATCTCCCTCCCTAATTCCCATTAATGACATCTTTGAAGAAAAACACTACTAAAACATCATGCTTTGCATTTTTCAGCAACCTGTTCCTGAGAAGTAGACATTGCACCAGTCAGATGACCAATGTTTACCGACAGCAACATGTGGTAGTCTGCTTCAACATCCACGCTCAGCAGACATAAACCACAGCATCTTCACAGCTCAGTCGGGACACGTCACTTCCTTATTTTCAGCAACGTTACCCGGTGAAGTCACATGGCAACTTGACAAGACCCTTGAACCGGTTTAATGTAACACAGGCTTCTTGACTCGCCATCAAGACGTACAAAAGACACATTTGGAAGGGCTTAAAGACCAGATTGTTCAGAGTCAACTGACCTTCTTCAGAACACTGTCGAGCGTTTCCGGGCGACTGATGTCAAAGCAGATGAGCACGGCGTCGGAGTCTGGATATGAAAGAGGCCTCACATTGTCATAGTAGGGCGATCCTAGAAAAAAGGGAAATAAAGACAGATTTCATACCACATGCTGACATAAATCTATGTACTGTACATTTGGAAATTAAAGTTTTGATAAAAAATATAAGACTTTGTATGGATGCTGTGATTCTAGGCCAATGTTGAAGATGCCAGTGTGAACACAAAGTGAAACACTAAAAATCATGGGTCATTTTTAAGGGTGCAAAATCATTAAAAGGGCCGATATAAGGAATTAGGATGTCATACCAATTAATCAGATATAGGGTTGTCCCGATACCAATATTTTGGTACCTGTACCAAAATGTATTTAGATTATTTTCGATACTTTTCTAAATAAAAAAGGACCACAAAAAAAGGCATTATTGGCCTTATTTTAACAAAAAATTTTTTACGTACATTAAACATATGTTTCTTATTGCAATCAAAGAACAACTTTGTCCTTAAATAAAATACTGAACATATGAGACAACTTGTCTTTTAGTAGTAAGTAAGCAAACAAAGGCTCCCAATGACATATGCAGTAACATTACGTCATTTCTCATTCTATTATTTTGTCAAAGTTATGAGGGACAAGCTGTAAAAATTGATTATTAATCTACTTATTAATTTACTGTTTATATCTGGTTATTATCTGTTTAAACAAGTTCTATCTACACTTCTGTTCAAATGTAATAATCACTTATTCTTCTGTTTGATACTTTACATTAGTTTTGGATGAGAACACAAATGTAGGTATTGATTCGATACCAAGTAGTTACAGGGCCATACATTGGTCATAATGTATGTGTCCCAGGACTTATTTCCTGAGTTTATGAATATATGAATTTAAAAGAAAAAATATTTTGTGACGATAAAACATTGATGTAATTATAGTAGTATCGACTAGATACGCTCCTGTACTTGGTATCATTACAGTGGATGTCAGAAGTAGATCTACCCATGGCATTTGTTTACATTGTGACGCCAGTGAGCTATTGTATCCTCCTACAGTGTGTAGTGAAGCATGTTTTGCTATTCCTCGTCCTGCAGGGATGATACTTGTAAGAAACTTACTTTGTTGCCATGGAGGCGAGGATTAGTGATTTAGAAGTAGCTAAAACACTGCCAATTGCAGATGGACATTAGCTGCTAGATAACTAGCCATGTCTTATAGCACCTCTTTCTGAGGGCGTTTCAGTGTTATAGCTTCACTTTTATCGTAAGCGCCTGTTCTCCCTTTTCTGTGTACGTACTGTCTGTTTGTAAGTACTCTATGCGCTGCCGAACATGCTCCTCTGCTCGTAAAACCAGCAATGCCATGACGTGACAACGCGCTGTCATGCCCTCTTAAAAAAAAGAAATATGGCGAACCGGTACTTTTCAAACAGAGTATAGCATCGTTTTTGATTCATTTGTACCCCGATACTATCGGTATAGCGTACAACCCTAATCCGATATTTAAAAAAAAAAAATGCTCCAATCTGGCGAAATTACCCATACTGTGCCGTAGGTGGGTTATGGTGAGCATATGAAACGCTTCACTTTCTCCTACTCAGGAGTTCGTAAACATCCCAAACTCATTGTAAACAAACATGGCATTGATTGTGTGGGCGTTCAGTTTCAGAGGATATGTTCAGCAAAAACTCTGCGAAGAAGGAATCACACTCCAAAACCTCAACCCTGGTCAGCAATCTAAAATATCAGCGTCACGAAAATGTTTTGAAAGCTTACGACAGCGCAACATTCCAAGAAAGCGAAATGATCAGTTATTACCACGGTTATGCTAAATGTGCTCGAAGAGTACTCATACACACCAAGTTTTATAAAAATTTAAAAAAAAAAGCAAATACAATAAATAGCCACACAATATACTTTGTTGGCAGAAGAATTATGGTTCTGGCTACTTAAGAGCCATATTATTATTAAGTGTTTTAATTATGTTTATCGTCTTCCGTTTTAATTTGTAAAAGTTTTTGTGCTTTTTTTAATGATAAAGAAAAAAATGTGGTTTGTGCACATCAGGTCTGGTTTATGTGAGGTAACGCAAATTCACTTCCTGTTGTCATATTGCTTCGAATATCAAGCAATCAGTCTAATGTGCAAAAATGAATATCTTAGTTGCTCAGACAAAAAGACAGATTAACCGATGATTAAAATGATTGCTTTGTCAAACATCATAAATTATCCCCGCAGTGGGGATTCCTTCCTTCCAGCAAGCTTCATTTGCAGCACACAGACAGTTTGAAGAACAGGTGGCCAACTGATGCGAACACATTTTCCATATTCAGGTTCCTGTTGAAGCTATTTTCGGATCAGCCAAACATAGATTCAGTGTCATTGAGCAGCAGGAAATCAGACTCAGTATCATACAAGTTTACCAAGAAACCTGAAAATGTTCATTTATTGGAGGATTTCATTCTTCAGCTATGAATGCGTAAAGGAATGTAGTGTACTTCAAATTGCTACATGACGTAATGCATAGCAACGGGGAGTACAAAACAAATAATGCACACGCATAAAAAAGTGCCGACTATGACAAGATTCTTCTTGGGGAGGAGAGAGGACAGAAAAACGCTGCAGAGAAACAGAACCTCAGAGCAAAGAAACGACTTTTTAAATTGAAGCCATATGTGAAGGAGACGCCCAATCTACGGGCCAGACATCATGGTCAGGAAGTGGTGGGGTGAGGGGGTGCGCAATGTCAAGGTGAGTCAAGATCACATGACAAGCAATGGCCGGCCGACCACACACACACACCTGGCTGCCAAAAAATCTGGGGAATTTTGTTTTGGGGGAACTGAAGGCTCCCCTGGGAGGTCCTTTTTCAAACATTGAACAGTCAGGAATGTGCACGCACACACATTTTGCTCTCTTAATCCAAACAGTTTTGGGGGAGGCGACACAGTTTAAACAATCCACCCTTACTTCAATGCAAAATAAAACACTGACACCGACTGATGAACAAACCCTGTGACCTTATTGACAGAGCAAAAGTCACCTCGGGGTGAGTGTGTGTGGAAGCAAGACTGGGGGTTGCCGCTCCTTTTGTTTGGGTGCAATACAAAATCAATCATTCACTTCTCTTGCAGCACACATTTACCGTAAAACACAACTGATGGAGAATGCCATATTCAAATTAAGCTAGGGGAATAGAATTGTCAAAAATGTCTTAGTACGCTTAAGATTTATAGCAGAGTGGTAACTCAGTTTTCATGAGTAATCTATGGCAAAAAAGGTCAGACAAAAACTAAAAATTTGTTTGCTAGCACAATGTTTTGCCGTACGATAACCAAGACAGTATAAAAAAAAAAAAATTGATACATTTCTGTTGAAAACTGACTTGTACGAAAAAAAGGCCTAACAAAAACTGTATCTTACAAAAAGTGAGTACACCCCTCACGTTTCCGCAACCGTTTTTATTACAGTACATCTTAAGGGACAATACAAGAGAAACTAAAGTTGGATATACTTTCAAGTAGTTAACGTATAATCTACTGAGCATTACTCAAGACAGTCATTGTCTAAAACGCTGGCGGTGAAGTGAAGATATAATAAGGGGTGGCCGATAAAACGATACCAATATATAGCGATAGACACGTAATCGATATCAATAAAAGGATAAAACGTTCGATAATTCTTTCTTCTTTGACGGAAGAAATCGGAAGTTGCAGAGCAAAGTTGTTTGCATGAACAAAGGCACTCGTTCTCTGGTAATCGCAGGCGTGTGAGCACCCTTTGAGACAAAAAGAGGAAAACTGACAAAAAAAAGAGGAACATTTCTGTGGGCACAAAGTGCTGCCACGCAAGCCCCAAAAGAACATTTTGAAAATCTAAACTATTTCCTGCAATTGGGTGCATATCTACACTACATTTGAAAACGTTGGCAATTCTATCCTACAGCCACGCCCCCCTTGGGTAATACACTTCTGGTGTTGTGACCTCTGTTTACAGCAGTCATGTCAAAAATATACCTTCTCGCTGGCTACTAATAAATGCTCTACAACTACAACTGGTTCGGAACTAAGTGTTCAAATTGTAATCATCCAAATATGATTAACGGCAAAGTAGAAAGCCTTCAACGTTGTGACCCGGAGAGTCAATGCAGGCTACAAGTAAGCTAACTATATGATGCCAACTACCTAGCTTGTTTTGGCACTCCTGATTATCTCCCGGTCCTGCAATTCAGTGTGGCGTTTAGGCAAAGGGAACAGCGAGTACCTGTTGAGGTGAGCGTTCAACAAATTTTGTTTGGATCGTATTTTTTTGACATTGTAGTGAGATAACATTTACATTTTCGGTGTTGTGTTGCGCGGGGAAGCCACGAATGTATAGATACTGCTCGATTGCTGACAAGAAAAAGTTGGCTTCGACTCCCATCATTACACGCAACAATATTTAATTTAAAAAAACGCAGAATTGATGTTTGGACGCGGAAATTAATGTTTAAAAACACAGATATTTGCGTTTCCGTGGACATTTTAACATGCCTGTAATCGAGTAACGCAGGAAGTGATCACTGATTTGTGGGAGTTTTACCAATCTGGTAACAGTATCAACTATCAAGTTTGTTTGCACGTTCTTGTTGTCTCGAGGTTAATTCTTTGCAGAGTAAGAAGAGAAACTAGAAATTCATGCTGCAGAGAGTGAATTCATTTGACAAAAACGGGAAAATTCACCTCGACAGTATGGTAATTTTTCGATTAAAAAAAACAAAAAAACAGTCCGTATTTAGACCAATGCGGTCTGTCATTGATGCAAAGCGCTCATCCCCACCAAGATCGGTAATATCACACTACTTTAGTCAAGCTCAATCTTTAAAGCACAGCCCATAACTTCCTGGCACTAAACCTGCAGAAAATAGTTCTCAGGTTTCTCTATATTTCCATTTTCACACTTTGCAATATTTTGTTACACTTTAAGCATTTCTTACATATTACTTATTTTGCACCTAAATTCTAAGAGGTTAGTGTGCAAAAATAACCTGCCCTGATAGCTGAGGGGATTATAATCAGAGGAAGGTTATATTTCAAATAAAAAGGTTTATATTGAATATATTCTTCTAATGGTCCTTATTTTCAATAGTTCATCAAATATATCAATAATTATCGATACTAACCAGTATTAAACGGTTTTCGGACGTATTGCCCAGCCCTAGATAGAATACACTGGTTACTAAAAACTGAGATTGTGAGATACTGTGTGATGCAGGAGGAAGGGATAGGCTTCAGCCTTGAATGGATAGCAGCAAGAGGTTTAAGTAAGAAAAACATTTTTAAACTTCGTACACCATAAATGGTGGCTCAAAGGGATTTGCAGAGCTATAATATTTAAAGTAGAACTATATGCCCTGTGATGAATCCCTCTGTGGTCTCTGGTGCAATCTTGGCAGCAGGTTATAGAAGTTGATGTGTGTGTTTATGGGATCTGTAATGTTTGCAGCACTTCATACTGTTGCACTCTGGTTGCAAGCCTGCATACCACAGTATCACTGTTTCCAAATGTTGATCCAGGAGGTCGATTCTATAAAAACATTTATACCAAGCACCTCACTTCAGATTGCTATAGTATGGAACCCCAAACTCGGATTTGGCTTCTGTTTCCACCACAGACGGGGTGTGTAGGCTGTCAGCTACATCAAAGCAGCACAAAACAGTAACTTTCCAATACACAAATAAGCTTGTGTTCTTGGCATGTGGTAGTTCATCCTAACTGTACAGCGGTAGGTTGTCTTACGAGTTTAATTGGTTCTGTGACGGACCTCGTAATTTAAAATACTCCTGTCCAATTAATGTTTCCCAAATATAATAATGCTCCTCTGAACCCCCCAAAACACAGCACAATTTTAACGCGTAACAAGCTTTTAAATAAGTAAAAACTACTTCCAGATAAAGACTAACAAAAATAATACATTGGACTGTACTACAAAGTACAGTAGTTTTATGAAGTAATGTAATGTACAACATTTACTTTGGAGAGTGGCCTATTACAGGAATTGTTTTCACAGCTTTAGCTGGCATTGTCAGTCTTTTATAGACAACTCTTGCTCGTGCTATGCTAATTAGTTATTTCTTTTATTCAATGAATATTATCCACATTCTTTCCCATGTTTCGAAAAACAAAGTTATGCCTTGCTAGCTATTGAGTGGGACACTGAATATTTGGACACTGAATATTTTGGTCGGAACTTACGGTGTCGATTATGGCATTCGATACGCCAACTAGCTACGAACCCAAATTTTCTCGCAACCTTGGGCTACGTATGGTCTTTTTGTGTAATCGTTTACATTTTTTTAAACATGCGATATCTAGTGTGAACGCAATTTGACCCGCAGGCAGACATGCTGCAGTGTTTACAGAAGTAAATCTAGTAGGTCTCAATCGACCAAAATTATTGCATATAGAAGATTAGGAAGAAAGAGGACTTTTAAGTGTGTTCGATCAGTCGGAACATTAACCAGAGTTCCTAAAGCAATATTTTCGTTGTTTTCTGCTTATTTGTAGTCAACTTTTTTAATTTTGCAACCGTCTAATTTGGAAAATGACGCTTATCGCCATTTGCTTACATATTGGTCGGATGAACGCGACTCGATCGGTCAGATTGCAGTTGCATCGGATACATATCCGATTAATAGCCACATACAAAAGAGGCATAGGTCGGATTTGAAAAATTCGGAATTGTACTGTTCACATTGACATGGAAAAAAAATCTTATACAGGTCACATATGGGGGGCAAAAATAAATAAAAAAGAATCGGAATTGACCTGCAGTGTGAACAAGGCCTACCTAAAACATAGCTAGCATAGGTGAGAGACAGCCCGTATCCCAACAAAAGAACTTGTGAGCCGGGGCACTCAAAAGCTAAAAAAAAGGTACCAATGTATTTGTTTGCTATTGTCACATAAAAGTGAATAACCTCTTAAATGATCAATCTTTACTAATCAACAAGTTGTCAAGGTACCACATACCACTTTTGATTTTATTTAGGTACTGATTACAAGTGAAACAGAACAGATTTGACATCTGCTGCTTGGTGGAAAAGGTGCTTGTGTGTCCCAAAATCCACAACCATTATGAAGCTGAGAGCCAATGCCGACATGGTCAATGTCATGCCAGAAACTACACAGAACAGAACGCATTCCTTTCACGTCTTGCTCTCCACATAATGTGTTTCAGATGCCCAGCCTAGTTATTTTCCAATGACTCTCCGCATGGGGATCGCTCAGGGAAGACATCTATAGGTGTTTAAGCGTCTAAGCAAAAGCCGCCGTCATTGTCCCTGCATGGCAATGAGGAATTAGGCAGGAATTTATTTCCCATCTTTCATGGCTGTCTTTTTCAATCACGACCGCCTCACATCGTTTGAAAGTTGTTTTTCTTTCCCCGCTCCATCCCTCAGTTGCTGGAACCAATCATCGCAAAAATAAGACCCTGTGACTGAAAGGGCCAGCTGCAGAGTTGGGTTGGCATTCTACAATACAACTGAATGTTACGAACAAAGCACTCAAACAAAAACACACAACCTTGACGCTGCAAGGATAAAATTATTGTGTTGGCCGTTACACCTACAGGAAATGGAAAACATTTGTACATGATTTTTGGTGTATATGTGGGGAATTTTTGTCCATTCATCAAGAGGTGCATTGCAAGACATTTTACGCCAGAGCACTTGTTTTCTATGTGAACATGAAAATCCAATGAATAATTGATAGTTACAAAGCTTACATGCACATCCTCTAAACCAACTTGGGAAAACCCTGTACTGTGTGTGATCTGTGTGTGTACAGTGTAACAGCCTACACACACACATGACTGTCATGTAGTTAGCTCTTGTCGTTCTCACAGGATCTCTAAATCTGGAAGGGCCCTGCCTCTTTTCAAGCTTGTTTTCATCCTCAGCAGCCATGATGACAATCACCCGCTTATATCACCTGACCTGATGTTTCACAGCTTCTTTGGAATAGACATATTGCACAACATCCTATTGGCAACGCAGATATTTCTGTGATCTAACACAGGCGGTCCTGGGGTAAGCCACAGCAGAGGTATGGATAGACCTGCTGATTTACTGCATAGCTCACATACTTGTGTTTAAGGAGAAGGCTTGAGAATATAAACGTGTCCACGTAGACGTGCGTATGCATGGAGGTGTTAAACCACCTGTGGAAAGAGTGACGGGCATGTTCAGCAATCTAAGCCCTTGGAGTTGATATAGAAAAGGATATAAACCCTCATTCATCTCCGACATAATGGGTGCATGCAAGATGAAGAGCAGCATCAGCTGCGATTGTTAGCAATCACTGGTAATGACCATTTGAGAAGACAAAGGGATACAGGGTTACCGCCAGATTGCCAATATAACTGTGGCAGTGGGGGCGTGGTCAATATGACATAATTTGCATAAACTGCAATAATTTACTTTTAAAGGCTAAAAAAAATATATGTACATTTAAAAACTTAATTAGCAGTAAACAATCTTCTTATATGGTTTTGCTCTATTTTTCAATTGTTTATTGTTCAATGTACTTTGAGACATTTTTAGGGTTTTAATCCTTTTAGGGACATTTTCCTTATTTAAAACAATTCGCAACAAATCTGGCATCTTTTTCTGGTGTTATTGAAGACCGTGCTCGTGTTTGGAGACTCTTTACTTTTGTCATACTTGTCACAGCGAGCCGGACGTCACAGTTGCTGCTCCAACTAAATGTTCTCTCCTTAAAAGAGCGCTACTATACTTTTAAAATGTGCACATTTTGTTGATCACTGTCCACGGGTTTACATCAGATATATTAAAATATGTCGACATCGCAGACATGCTACCCCTGATCCAGACAATCCCGTGAGTATTGCTTACAATCCTTACCACATCCGGTTGTGCCGTTTCAGCGACAAATGTCTTTTTTTTAATTCTGAAATCCCAAAAAGAGGACACATACATGCGTGCCAAGGCGGGCAGCACGCCAAGGCCGGGACTAGGTGAAAATTTGCCAATGATACTTGAACTTGCTTTATAAATAATATATATATTTAAATAAAGCATTTTTTCTCCTCTGTTGACAGCAGTGTTGGCGCTAGGAATTTTCTAAATGGGGTCCCATGGACCCCATCAAGTCATAAAAATGGGGTCGCACAGTAAATTTTTGGGGTCCCACTTTTTTGTAAGAGTTTTGAAAAAAAATGATAAACGTATGCATTGTCCTGCTATATCTCACATTCTATATTGTGTTTTGGAAAAAGGTTGTCATAAACGTTAATTCATTAAAAGAAATAATAAAAAAAGACACATTTGTATGCATATGTAAATTTATTCAGTTATAAACATTCATTCACTTTCTTCTTTCCTTCATGGGTCTAAACTTTACCGCTGCTGGTAGTTTTTTCTATGATTTTATTTAATAAGTTGTAGGTGTATTTATTTCAGTATAAAAGTGTAAGGGGGGAATTGGGCCGGTTAGCATAAAAATGGCAATAAAAGAGCATCGGACTTTGTGTGACTTCATCGGGACGCTACAGTACATTTGACTTTACTTCGTTTTTACGTAAAAACCTGAATTGTTAAGTTGTGGAGACTTATTTTGCCGTGTTGGGCCGCCACGATCAATAACATACTGAGAAATACTAAATGCTAAGAATATTTTAAACCTTTCACAAAGTGATTAGAGCAAACTTGTGTTTGACTTTGCTCCCTTGGTCTGGAGTGGGTGCCCCTTTTCTCGTAGTCTTTCGTAAAGTCTTTAAATCTTTCGCCCTTTTTGATTACCCATTGAGGAACTTTTATCTTTATCGCAGTTTGAACGATTCAGCAGCCTAAAACAACGCAAACATAGGGCTTTTTTCTTCGAGAATTGCAAAATGCTGCCCAGAACACTGACAGACGCTCGCTGGCCCACCACTTGGAGCCTGGTACAGTTAATGAGCCCGACGTCGTCAGGTGAACACAACCTATAATGTATGCCTGTTCTTGTATGAGTTGTACTGAAATATTGTTGTACTTTTAAGGTGCAATGACAAAGTTGCATTCCGTTCTCTTTATCAAAAACTGTCTTCATTTTGTGTACTCAGGGTTGTCCCGCCAGTCAGCTCAGGTATCCATGATTCAATTTCCCAGTTGAAATAAAGTAGGTCTTTAGTGAACCACACCACTACGATTTCACCCCGCTGAGCATCCCAATGTGCTGGGTACAATTCAATTCTTTGTCCAGGAACGCTGTTGAAACCTTTAGCCGGAGGAATGCCAGTCATGCAGCTCCAATTTGCTGAGCCCCGAAACGTGATCCAATGCAACAATGGCTGCTGAGACGGGAAGGGAGCACGTTCCCGGAAATACTTGATACTTTGTGGGAGGCTGGTCCTACTTTGACCAGGGCTTAGACCGCAGGTGTTCAAACTAAAATAAATAAGAACCACTAGAATGAAGTCCTGACACGGCGGGAAGGACAAATGGGAAGTAATACACCTACCTTAATGACTCCATCCCACCCTCCCTTGTTAAACACACTGCTTATTAGGTTGCTCATTAAGGCACAACAAAGACCCCCTACCGTATGTATGTGTGTTTAGGTGTTCTCTAGTGGGGGTGGGGGCTTTTAGTACATTTGACTTCATTTCTGTGTCCTGCTTTTTATCTTGGTGTCTGCTGGTCTTTGAGTGCACGCTGGGACCCCCCCTTCCTCACACACACACACACACATCAGACCAAGCACATAATGGATCAATAGGGTGGGCCTCAGCTCTACCCGTAAGTGTGTGTGGGCTTTACATTGAGGTGGGGTCTCACAACGTGTGATCTAATAGGGAAAAGCACACACGTTCAAAGACAAACATTGTTTTTTGAAAACTGAGACAAAAAAATAAAAGACTGCCGGCAGCGGGCCAACAAGGTGCAGTAAAACACTTCTTCTCGCCCAGACTGGCTTTACTTTCGTCTTTCACAAGTCACACAAACAGTGGGTGTGAAGGAATTTCAAATGTGAGCAATATTTTGGCAGATGTTTCTTCTTCCATTTCCCTCAAGGAAATATGTCCTACCTACGCAGCTTCAAGAGGGACTCGCCTGCGATTGTAGTCTCGTCTCTTCAAAAAGGGCGAGATGAATATTCTGAGGTCTAAAAGAAAAAAATAAGTTTCTCTTGTACTTGGTACTTGAATCTTGTGTCACCGTGCAGAATTCAAACTGTAAATCCCCCCTCTTCGCACCTCACCGAAAGTCCTTCCCAGACTTCTCTCTGGAAGTGCGCGAAATCGCGCACTAGAGCTGTATGTGCACACGCATAAAGTGAAGTGCCAATGATTGTCACACACACTAGGTGTGGCGAAATTATTCTCTGCATTTGACCTATCACCATTGACCACCCCCGGAAGGTGAGGGGAGCAGTGGGCTGCAGCGGTGGACGCGCCCGTGAATCATTTTTGGTGATTTAACCCCCAATTCCAACCCTTGATACGGAGTGCCAAGCAGGGAGGTAATGGGTCCCATTTTTATAGTCTTTGGTATGACTCGGCCGGGGTTTGAACTCATCACCTACCGATCTCAGGGCGGACACTCTAACCACTAGGCCACTGAGTAGGTTGCATAGGTTGTTGACAGTCTGAAGTTGCATCAAAGGATCCCCTAATTCGTATTTTGTTGCATAGTATCAGTAACACGTCGCCACGCAAAAGGATACACACAAAATATAGGAACATGAAATATTAGATTACCTGCCGAGAAGGAAAACATACACTTGCGCGTCAAAAGTTAGTCCAAGACTGGCCCGTAATGTCCTCCATCTTGAATACGCCAGACCAACATTTATTCGAGTTTTGGCTTTTCTTCGTTTTTTTAAACGTTTAGCATCTTTTCTTCCTACGATTTCTTCTTTTTGTTTTTTTTAGCAGTACATGCTGTCACAGCAAGCGCAGGTATTGCGATCTTTCCAGGTGGATGTTCAGCTGCCATGCTTTACTGCAAACAAGTTCGTACCAACAACTCACTATTTATCTCATCAGCCAATGAGGAGGCTTCTTGTGGGCTCTGCTTACCCCTCCTTTCTCCAAACCCTGTGATTGGATCTGGAGGGGTTGACCACCAGGAAGAAAAATCATTTTGTCTTCCGGGGTTTTATTTACTAAAATACCTCATTAAAAAAAAGGTACAGACAGCACGCAGATATACGATTTTTTTCAGTGTTACGATATACTGTATGATGCTAATATGATTGTTTTTTTAAGAATATAACTTAGGCACCCCAGCTTTAAATACCACTAAGGAATTCCTCACCTTAGACAAGCAACAGCTGGCTGCCGGCTTGGCCCACAAACATTCATACTTCCAGATCACCCCCCTTCCCCCATGACATATGCTGCACTCACGCCTGACGGACTGACTGCTGTGCTATTCTCTGTTCCGGCATTGATGGATGATAGTGGGGTTGTTTACACACTAACACACAGGATGCTGCAGCTGATTTGGACAAAAAAAAAAAAAAAAAAAAAAAGACTGCAAAGTCCAGCAAACGGGAGATAGAATAAATGTTGCGTGCTGCTTTTTCAAAAGGCCCATTTCCAAAGTGTGTGATCCAAAGGTACACTTTTCACGTGCATTGAAAGTTCCCATTTAAAAAAATAAAACACCCACGTTTCCATAATTAGATCCAATGGTTTTAGTCTGCATGTTGGGACAAGTCACCCCAACCTATTCATAGTGGTACAGTGACCGGCCTTCTGAGGTCATGCTGGTCATTTAGGACTTTGACCACAATAGGATTTAAGAACCAGCTGTATAGAAAGATGTTTCAATGGTTTACTTCTTTTTACGCTTTTAATACAGTCAAATTTGTGTTAGCAGCCACAACGTTCACCTCACAAAACAAAGGTAGTGTTATAAACCTTGTCTATAGAGACCACTTATTATGTAGTACTGATTTTTTTTTTACTTCGTACAGCGGCCACTAATATCAAAATGTGCTGCAATGATGCATGCTGTCAATTGATAGGATATTTGTTTACTCTTTGGAGGAAAAATGTGCTACAATGTGAATGGCTTTCTCTTCATCTATTTATTCCGTATTATTTTGGTTTAAAAATGTAATAAACCGTAACAATTAAGGATGCTCACTTGTGGTCAAAGTAAACCTACTATGGATGTTCGTAGTTCCATACGTACTTTGCTTACGTCAGCATAGCGTAACTTTAACTTAGCACTCTACCTCATTTGTTCTTTGACTTTCAACAAATCAAAGTTAACCCAGGCCCCTTCCTGCTCTGTCACTGATAACATAAAAGCAAAAATCCCCCTGTGGTCTTGCAAAGCAGACATACTGGGTTTGATCCCTGAAAGAGTGGGGGCAGGATCCTAAGTTTGCAAATTTATGTTATCATTTGTAATTTTGTAAAAAAAAAAATGTTTTCCAACATTTTCTTTCACATGAAATAGTTTAGTCTAAAACATTACCTCTCTCGGGACATTTAATTGCATTACCTTCAAGGTCAACAGGACTTAAAAATCATTTTTTGAAGGATTTTGCCAGATGTTAAAACATTTTGGATTCATATTTTTTTGGCAGAAATTTCTCAGTTCTGTCCTAAAATGTTACTGATAATGTTATGAGCCTGCTCAGAGGCCTTGTGGTTAGAGTGTCCGCCCTGAGATCGGTAGGTTGTGAGTTCAAACCCCAGCAGAGTCATACCGAAGACTATAAAAATGGGACCCATTACCTCCCTCAGCATCAAGGGTTAGAATTGGGGGTTAAATCACCAAAATTATTCCTGAGCGCGGCCACCGCTGCTGCTCACTGCTCCCTTCACCTCCCAGGGGGTAGAACAAGGGGATGGGTCCAATGCAATTTAGCCATGGCACATTTTAACTTAGTTTGGCCCTTGGGGGGGATAGTTTGGGCACCCTAGCTGTTGATAAATAATGGTAAAGAAAATGCTTGGGATCTTTTTTTTTCTTTTAACAGATTTAAACTGAAACTTGATTCCAATGCAATAACATGGAGCAGAAACATGGTCCTAAATGGCGTCCTTACCTGAGGTGTCCCACAGGCTGAGTTCAATCCTCTGAGTGTCGATTTCAAAACTGGCAGTGTAGTTTTCAAATACAGTAGGAACGTACGTCTGCCAGGAAGAAAACATGTTGGGACGAGAATGACAATTGGGAATGCCTTGCAATCTTTTCATCGCTGAATAGAAGAGAAAACCATCACCGTGGTGCTCACCTCGGGGAAACAGTCCTTGGCGAAGACGTGAAGCAGCGCCGTCTTCCCGCACTGGCTGTCTCCCACCACCACTATCTTGCACTTCACACTCGGACTGGGATCCATGGCGGATATCACGGAAAGTTTCTGACACGAGCGTCTTTCCTTCATTGAATCCCGCCGTCCGGGTACGAATATGAAAGAGTCCGACCGTAGAGCGTGTTGATACTTGACGATGATGACGACGACGACGCCGCCGCTTTGATAGCCGCGACGAGAAGTCTGTGCCTGTCCTAACTGCGCCGGTCTAAGTGATTCCTGGCCGGTTTTATAGGGCGGCAGGAACCAATCAGATTCGGCTCTCCTTCTGCCTCGGCCCCTTCTGACCAGCACACTGCAGTTACAGCGCCCCTATTCGGTTGGTGCTGGTATAGCAAACACATTTATTTATTAAGTATTTTCATAGTTCATTATTAAATACTGCAACAATTAATTAAATAGGTAATATTTTACATCAAAATTAATGAATGTCACCTTTAATAACACATTCATTTATTTAATGCCCTGACCCACCATCATACTTTTTATGACTAGTTATGACTGTTAAGGGGCGATCTTGGTGTTGATTATGTGGAACAGAAATGCTAACATTAGCATGCTAACCGTTTTTTAAAATGTATTTATGTAACCGAGGGTTTATATCTGTCTCCTATACTGTATAAAACTACAAAATAACAAACACGGAGGCTCCGGTTTTACACGAGGACCACTTTATTTCGTTTGCTTCCAAAACTAAGCTCCACAACAATGTGTCACACCACTTTCGCTCTTAGCGCCTTCAGAATAAGAGCTCAAGGCATATACTGTATGACAGTTTATAACAGGAATTTAACATCACAAAGAGGCAAGTCCATACAAATAGGTTACATTTATTTATTTGAATTAGGACAATGCATATTCATCAACATAGAGCAACAATGTAAATATGCCGGAGTTAGCACAATAGGTCATTTTCATCCGTTGTCCTTCCATCCATCCATTTTCTACTGCTTATTCCAGGTCATGATACAAAAGAATACATAAATCACAAAACATTACACATTACACGCATACCATAAGCACAAACCATGAACAAAAAAATAAAAAAATAAAATAAAACAAACAACAAACAAAAAAAACATGTGAATAATCTAATTGTGTGTGCATGTCTGATTAGTTTTCAACCACTGTTTCAGTGCAGTTTTAAATGTTAAATAGGTGTCACAGTTTCTGACATGGGCTGGCAGCCTGTTCCAGGACTGTATGCCTCTGATAGACTCCACCATTTGGCCAAATTTAGTTCAATCGGGATCTTTCTGTGTGGAGTTTGCATGTTCTCCCCGTGACTGCGTGGGTTTCCTCCGGGTACTACGGCTTCCTTACACCTCCAAAGACATGCACCTGGGGATAGGTTGATTGGCAACACTAAATTGGCCCTAGTGTGTGAATGTGAGTGTGAATGTTGTCTATCTGTGTTGGCCCTGCGATACGGTGGCGACTTGTCCAGGGTGTACCCCGCCTTCCGCCCGATTGTAGCCGAGATAGGCTCCAGCGCCCCCGCAACCCCGAAGGGAATAAGCGGTAGAAAATGGATGGATGGATGGCTTCCAAAACTAAGCTCCACCACAATGTGTCACACCACTTCCGCTCTTAGCGCCTTCAGAATAAGAGCTCAAGGCATATACTGTGTGACAGTTTATAACAGGAACTTAACATCACAAAGAGGCAAGTCCATACAAATAGGTTACATTTATTTATTTGAATTAGGACAATGCATATTCATCAACATAGAGCAACAATGTAAATATGCCGGAGTTAGCACAATAGGTCATTTTCATCCGTTGTCCTTCCATCCATCCATTTTCTACCGCTTATTCCCTTTGGGGTTGCGGGGGGCGCTGGAGCCTATCTCAGCTACAATCGGGCGGAAGGCAGGGTACACCCTGGACAAGTCGCCACCTCATCGCAGGGCCAACATAGATAGACAGACAACATTCATACTCACATTCACACACTAGGGCCAATTTAGCGTTGCCAATCAACCTATCCCCAGGTGCATGTCGTTGTTCTAAGGCAGGTTAATACAGTAAACATTCAACAGGTCATAAATAAATGATAAATGGGTTATAC
Organism: Nerophis lumbriciformis; assembly: GCF_033978685.3. NCBI lineage: Eukaryota > Metazoa > Chordata > Actinopteri > Syngnathiformes > Syngnathidae > Nerophis > Nerophis lumbriciformis. The sequence goes on along the minus strand of NC_084570.2, from coordinate 21,291,031 downwards.
TTGTATAGCGCTTTTCTACCTTCAAGGTACTCAAAGCGCTTTGACAGTATTTCCACATTCACCCATTCACACACACATTCACACACTGATGGCGGGAGCTGCCATGCAAGGCGCTAACCAGCAGCCATCAGGAGCAAGGGGTGAAGTGTCTTGCAAGGATACAAAAGAATACATAAATCACAAAACATTACACATTACAAGCATACCATAAGCACAGACCATGAACAAAAAAAATTAAAAAAAAATTAAATTAAATAACATGTGAATAATCTAATTGTGCGTGCATGTCTGATTAGTTTTCAACCACTGTTTCAGTGCAGTTTTAAATGTTAAATAGGTGTCACAGTTTCTGACATGGGCTGGCAGCCTGTTCCAGGACTGTATGCCTCTGATAGACTCCACCATTTGGCCAAATTTAGTTCAATCCCGGGATCGGGATCTCTCTGTGTGGAGTTTGCATGTTCTCCCCGTGACTGCGTGGGTTCCCTCCAAGTACTCCGGCTTCCTCCCACCTCCAAAGACATGCACCTGGGGATAGGTTGATTGGCAACACTAAATTGGCCCTAGTGTGTGAATGTGAGTGTGAATGTTGTCTATATGTGTTGGCCCTGCAATTAGGAGGTGACTTGTCCAGGGCATACTTGCCAACCCTCCCGAATTTTCCGGGAGACTCCCGAATTTCAGTGTCTCTCCCGAAAATCTCCCGGGACAACCCATCCATCCATCAATTTTCTACCGCTTATTCCCTTTTGGGGTCGCGGGGGGCGCTGGAGCCTATCTCAGCTACAATCGGGCGGAAGGCGGGGTACACCCTGGACAAGTCGCCACCTCATCGCAGGGCCAACACAGATAGACAGACAACATTCACACTCACATTCACACACTAGGGCCAATTTAGTGTTGCCAATCAACCTATTCCCGGGACAACCATTCTCCCGAATTTCTCCTGATTTCCAGCCGGACTTAAGGCACGCCCCCTCCAGGTCCGTGCAGACCTGAGTGAGGACAGCCTGTCGTCACGTCCGCTTTTCTTTCATACAAACAGCGTACCGGCCCAGTCAAGTTATAACATCTACGGCTTTTGGAGAGTGCACAACTGCCCACACAACAAGAAGGAGACGAAGAAGAGACAGTCATGGCGACGACGAGTGACAGAGAATAGAACGAGGATGGACAATTCAACCCTAAACTCACTCCCTTCCTGCAAATTCAATTTCACAGATGCTGCCCATACCTATGCTCCTTCAAATGCTGTGCTACTGGCTGCAAAGCATTGCACTTTCAAATACAACAATGAGCAGAGGAATGTTATGTGTGTGTATATGTGTAAATAAATGAACACTGAAATTAAAGAATTTATTTTATATCCATCCATCCATCCATCCATTTTCTACCGCTTATTCTCTTTGGGGTCGCGGGGGGGCGCTGGAGCCTATCTCAGCTACAATCGGGCGGAAGGCGGGGTACACCCTGGACAAGTCGCCACCTCATCGCAGGGCTTATTTTATATACATACATATATATATATATATATATATATATATATATATATATATATATATATATATATATATATATATATATATATATATATACATATACATATACATATATATATATCTATATATATATATATATATATATATATATATATATATATATATATATATTCCGCGACCCTGAACGGGACAAGCGATAGAAAATGGATGGATGGATGGATATATATATATCCATCCATCCATTTTCTACCACTGTGCTGGCCGGATATATATATATATATATATATATATATATATATATATATATATATATATAATAATAAAATCCATATATATATATATATATATATATATATATATATATATATATATATAGCTAGAATTCACTGAAAGTCAAGTATTTATATATATATATATATATATATATATATATATATATATATATATATATATATATATATATATATATATATACATATATATATATAAGAAATATATATATATATTATTATTTTTTTTGTCATAAAAAAATACAATCATGTGTGCTTACGGACTGTATCCCTGCAGACTGTATTGATCTATATTGATATATAATGTAGGAACCATAAATATTAATAATGGAAAGAAACAACCCTTTTGTGCGAATGAGTGTGAATGAGTGTAAATGGGGGAGGGAGGTTTTTTGGGTAATTGTAAGTGTATCTTGTGTTTTTTATGTTGATTTAATAAATAAAAAATAAATAAAAATATATATATTTTATTGTAATTTTTATTTATTTCTTGTGCGGCCTGGTACCAATCGATCCACGGACCGGTACCGGGCTGCGGCCCGGTGGTTGGAGACCACTGCTCTAGAAGATTGGACCCCATTCAGCAACCATTCTTAACAACCAATTTTGTTCTTAGGCCCACTTATGAAGTTTTTAAGGAGATTTTTGTATTCACCAATGTTTTCTTAGCTGGGATTTGTTCGTAGGTAAGAACAAAATATACGAGTGCTCTAGAGCACTCTTAGGGGCGTCTATTTGTTCTTAAGTGTGACAAGTTCCCTTACTTCTATTGTCTAATGTTACATTAATATCATAGATAGATAGATAGATAGATAGATAGATAGATAGATAGATAGATAGATAGATAGATAGATAGACTGGTAGATAGAGATAGACATATATATATATATATATATATATATATATATATATATATATATATATATATATATATATATATATATATAGAGAGAGAGAGAGATAGATAAATAGCTATATATATATATATATATATATATATAAAGATACATAGATAGATAGATGGATAGATAGAGATAAAGAAGACAGACATATAGCAAAATGAGCAATATATAGACATTTAAAAATACCGTGTGCGTACACATGCATACGCACACGCACGCATGCACGCACATACACACGCACACACACACACAATGGCAATGGTTTTACTGCTACTGAAAGATGCCGCAGATCGTGCGCTGGGGAGGGAGCGCATATTTCACCACCATGCAGACCTATTTGCCCCAAGTGACAAATATTTATTTGAACGCTGCAGTCCCCCCTTTCTTAAACTTACGTTTTGACATTATGTATTCCCCCGCGGGATAATACTAATTTCTCTTCTGTAATCTACTTGTGTTTTCTCCGTGTGTTTGATGTTCGGCTTTTCCCCCGGAATTGTGCCCATATTTGGGGAATTAAGGGCGTTTACATATGCAAATTACGGAATTAAGGGCGTATACCTATGCATATTGGGGAAATAAGGGCATGTTTGTATGCAAATTATGATAGACACGCACGCGCTAAACATTTGGCATTCAGCAATTTAAGAACAGCAGGTGGGAACAATTTGGGTGTTTAAGAACACGTCATGAATTTGAATGGACTCCTCTTAGAAAATTACATAGGAAGAAAGATAAGAGGAAAAGTTAGGAACTTATTGCTGAATGGGGTCCAATGTCTGTTCTTTCCTGGACAGCATTAAGACAACTACCACCACTTTAAGAAAATATGCAAAATGTGGTAATACTAATCAGTGAGGCATTGGTTAGGTCAGCACAATTTTACAAGTAAAGTATAGTGACAACAATTCATTTACATTTTACTTCTGAAAAACTAAGTGTACTTCTATTACTAACTAATTACAGTTATTGTGTAAAACAACATCCGGACTTCTAGTTGTTCAAAGCTTTATAGTATAAACACATTTTGCCATATAGTACGGCTAAAAACATAAAAATAACGACGCCACGAGCTTGGCACACCTATCTTTGGGCAGTTTCGCCCCATTCCTCTTTTTTAGCACCTCTCAAGCTCAGGTTGGATGAGAAGTGTTGGTTTTCATCCAGGATGTCTCTGTAAATGCGATACCACATAAGGTGTCATTAGAGATGTCCGATAATATCGGCCGATAAATGCTTTAAAATGTAATATCGGAAATTATCGGTATCGGGTTTTTTTTATCGGTATCGTTTTGTTTTGGTTTTTTTCAAATTAAATCAACATAAAAAACACAAGATACACTTACAATTAGTCAGGGGCGCCGAAAAGGGGGGGGGGGGGGGGGGGGGTAAAGGAGACGGATTCTAGGGGCCCATGATGGAGGGGGGCCCAGAGAGGCCCCTAATGAGGATGAAATTATAATACAGAAAAAATAATGACACTCTGTTGGGGGCCCTGTAAAGATTCTTTTCATGGGGCCCAAAATCCCTACGGGCACCCCTGCAATTAGTACACCAACCCAAAAAACCTCCCTACCCCATTTACACTCATTCACACAAAAGGGTTGTTTCTTTCTGTTATTAATATTCTGGTTCCTACATTATATATCAATATATATCAATACAGTCTGCAGGGATACAGTCCGTAAGCACACATGATTGTGCGTGCTGCTGGTCCACTAATAATACTAACCTTTAACAGTTAATTTTACTCATTTTCATTAATTACTAGTTTCTATGTAACTGTTTTTATATTGTTTTACTTTCTTTTTTATTCAAGAAAATGTTTTTAATTTATTGATCTTATTTTTATTTTTTATTTTTTTTTAAAAAGGACCTTATCTTCACCATACCTGGTTGTCCAAATTAGGCACAATAATGTGTGAATTCCACGACTGTATATATCGGTTGATATCGGTATCGGTTGATATCGGTATCGGTAATTAAGGGTTTGGTCAATATCGGAATATCAGATATCGGCAAAAAGCCATTATCGGACATCCCTAGGTGTCATCCCTTGTGCTTGGCATTTTCAAACTGGTAAGTTTAAACCATTGCACAAGGAGCATTTAGTAGGCTGCTAGCATTAGCCAAGCTAGCTGCGGGCTGCAAACAATGTGCCATATTTTATGACGAAAACAATAAAAACAGAGTGATCTGTAGGCTTAAAAATAAATGAATATTCCATTCAGAGAAGAAGCGTCATATAATAATAATAATAATAATGGATGGTCAAGGTATTTTAAAATTGATAATAGCCATGTGTGTTCAAGGCGCAATTTTTACACACCTCTGAAATGACGACGGTTTGTCCATGAGCCGTTAGGGACTTTGCATTTCCAAATTTTAACCGGTATAAAAATTAACATCCAAGGACGAGCTCGGCTTCGGACGATGGCGGCAGGTCATTTAAATTGTCCAGTGGATGTGCTCAGACTGATGAATTTCAACAATTTTACTTATTTTGTGAAGGTACCGAGCTTTTGGAACAGGATCCAGTTAATCTCGGTATGGTCTAATTTTCTGTTGGTTTGTTACTCGCTCTCAGGCAGCACTGTGTCCAACTCAGAAATGTAAACAAAAACTTTTGCCTTTAAAAATGGTGACCGCAGCCCACAATGCATTCATTACAAGATCATGAGCCCAATTGTTGTTTGGTATTAGAAGACAAAAACACGCTGGAGAAAAAAAAGCCTCAGTAAGTCAGTCAAACAAGAAGATGAATCACGTTCAGTTGGGGTTTTGTTTGGGGGAACCTTGAGACACAATTTTTTGATTCTGTTGCCTAGCCACACACAAATTGCCTTTGAGAAGCGGCCAGGTTCTGTCGGATCTTCAAGGTGGCTTTCTAGTTTGTTGTGAGGAATGTTTCATTATCCGTCAACAACACTCATTTTGTAAAGAAAACTCATTTTCCATTTTCCAGAAGAGGGACGTGAACATGAAAAGAAATTGCCAATGAGAGATCCTCGTGTTTGTTTTTTTATGAAGAGACACTTCTGGTCCCAAGGCTCCTTCTGACAGCCTTGAGGCTTCTACTCCCCCCAATACTACAAAAATGAGAAAACAGCAGCATTCTGCATCAGTTCTTCCATCTGCGACAGAATGTAGGGATTCTTGGTGTGGCTTTTTTTTTATTTCACAGACACAGCTCCACCCTGCAGGCTGTGAGGTTGGAGTCCCGTCTGTTGAGGGCCTGCAGGACACAAGGCTGCCAGGAGAGTGGTGGGGGACGTTGAAGATTCTGCTATCTGGCTGCCATCTTTCTACCACGCGTGCATTTGGCCTCATTTAAATTCTATCTGATGGAAGAGCTTCACCACCTGGGTAACAGTCTTGGTTTATGCTAATCTCTATTGTCTTCGTCCAAATATACCAACACAAATAGTCCGTCTTTGTGGGTGTACCGTCTCTCACATTTAGACCAAAGTGACAGTCTGAGGACTGATTTTCTGGTGGACAAGTACATAAGTCACGGATTACGGTTCGGTTTAGTGTACATTATTGTTCTTTTTAACCCCCCAGAATACTATATATCCCAATAATCCACCATTACCATTTGTCAGCTGTGCTTCTTACAAAAATATATTTGAAAATAAAACTTAAAACATACTCCTAACGCTCTGACCGTTACATTTATTGATACAATACATCATTGGACAATTGTGCCAAGTAGGCTATTTCAAGTCAAAGCATAATAATGTATCATAATAACTGCTTTCATCATTCAAAGAGGTTGGGCGCCAAGGTCAAAAAGGTTAAGTAGAAACAAAACTAGCAAAAATTGTTTCATTCATTTTTGGTTTTTAGGTAAATTGTTTCACTGATCAAGTTAAATTTATTATTATTTATTGAGTTTATTCAATTTTATTTTTCGGTATCAAGATAGGCTCCAGCGCCCCCCGCGACCCCGAAAAGGGACAAGCGGTAGAAAATGGATGGATGGATGGTATCAAATGATTCAAGTCGGTCCAAAAATGTTTATAGTTTAAAGTACAAGTAGAGTGGAAAAACAAGTTGCCTCTATATTGAAGCTATTATCATATATGTTTGATTTATGACACCAAAAGACTTCCAAAGTTTGCAAATAAATAGATATGATCAAAATAGTATAAATATCACAGAGATTCTCGAGCCATTTTGAAAAATAATGAGGAAGCAAGTTACTTGATCGTGTGACATCACATTAGGAACCAAAGATCCCTTCCCCATCAACAACAATGAGAATCAACAACGATTACTTTTGGAAAAATAATGATCCAGAACCTTTTATTTTTGAGCCCGAACACAAAGAGGATGAGCAATACGTTTTAGAATCCGAGTGCTAAATGGATATAGCTGTATTGTAACATCGCTAGGTGCTAAACATACAAACTTAACATAATAAAAAAAACTCTTACTGTAATATTTCCACTCTCTCTGGGATGCCGACCAACAAGACGCTCACATATTTCTGTTTGGATGAAGATTAAATCGCAATCCTCATGAAGGGTAAAAAAAAAAAAGTATTTTTCGCCATCTGGGGGGGATGTGAAAGTGGACCAGCCTGTCAGACCATGGCCACATTTGTCTACTAGCAGGTGAGCGTTGCATGAATTATAATCTAGAATTTACTTTTAGCAAGTTTGAGACGAAGCAGAAGCAGCTCTCAGCTCAGTGTGTCAACAATAGCAGCGTAAGCTTGCATTAGCTCATTGCTATCAATGTGCCGTTAAAATAGTCCGTCTGCGTTAGAGCTTATAATAACAATATCACTCATATTTGGCTAATTTTCAGGTCACGACATATAAATGGAGTATTGTTGGTGATTTCTGGATGTTTTTATAGAGTACAATGAGTGCAACAGAGGACCCTCCATCTGTTGACTCAATTGTTAGCTATTTATTTTCGATTTCGAATACATACCAAAAAGCAGAGCAAATGTGTTCTTGTCTTACATAAGTATTGTAAATGATAAACAATATATCTATTTCCAATTTTTACGTATTTCCCGTATGACTGATCTAATAATATGGTCAGAGTGCAGAAGCGTTACTACAGTGACGTAAAATCTACGGAAATTGCCGAAGATATTCGGAGCGGAATAATCAAAATGGCCGACTGAATTTGTGGCATTTTCACATACTTTGCGGATTGTTAACACAATTGGATATGTTTAATGGATTCAATGAAACACAAATAAGCACATAATGTCCACTCTACTGCTACTTAAAATAAGGATACTTTTTGCATTTAAATATTTTCTGTTACAGACGAACAAACAATGTTTCATAATGAAATATATGTGTTTGATTGAATCCAACTAATACCTTAATCATTATTTTAACGCTGGCGACTGTAACTACAGGAATAGAGGCTGTCAAGTTATGACGAAGCTTAGGACGCTACAATCCCTGGTATCAGTGGTCGATTTGAAAACAACAGCCAGCTAGCGAGCATTAGCGTTAGCGCAATGTTTTTCTGTGCTCTCACTTGTCTTTTGGACAACAAGGCGTCATAACATTTGTAAACAAAAAACAAACAAACAAAAAAACTAGCGCTGACCTATAGAGTTCAATGTGTGTATAATGAGAAATGTGGTCATTTTGTTCCAAAGAATAGAACATTTTGTTACATCCCAACTCCCAGTTCATTCCTGATAGTAAATAACAACAAAATATCACAGCAAGGTTGTAGTTCCCAATGATTAACAGTCAGTGTCAGCGCTAAAGAGCAGTGTCGCACATAAAACTCCGTGTGTGAGAGAGCTTCCCGGAACACGAAGAAGGATTTGCCAAAATGCTGCAACAAAAGAGATAAGATAGGAATGAGTAACGAATCAAATAACTGTGACGGGATTACACCCCCTGGGCCAAGCAGGGCTCGAGGTGTGTGACGAGTCCAGGAGTCTAGGTCAGTGGGTCTGCTGCCCTGAGTTATCTCTGTCCACGTGCATCCAGTCAGCGGGGCATTGACATTTACTGTCGGGGCGCACACACACACACACACACACACACACACACACACACACACACACACACACACACACACATTCTTGTATTTGTAACCTTCTTGAGACCTCCGAAAAATGCCTACCTCTGGTATTATGATAAAAGTCGTAATTTTACTCAACGCACGTCAAATTTTACAAGAAAATCCTGGACATTTGTGCATTATTATGATAAAAATTTGAATTTCACTCAATAACAGTCGCATGTTTACAAGAAAAGCTTAACATTTTGGCAAATTTATGAAAAGAGTCGTAATTTTAATCGACAAAAGTCACAATTTTATAAAAAAAACTTTACAATTTTGGCAAAATTATGATAAAAGTCAGCTGTTCACCTGGTGGATGAATAGGGAAGTCCTTCTTTAGCTGCCATCTTGTTTGATCATATATTGCTGCCTTTGCACCTGTCAATGTTTACTTTTGTATGCACATTAAATCAACAAAAAATCCTGACTTTGGAGCAATGTTCACAGACTCTAGTATTTGGCTCTCTATTAGATGCAATGGTTTTCACGAATTGGGACCATGATTTCGGTCCTAACTTGTTCACCGGTCCTCATATGGAAGGTACTTTTCCTTGTTGATGTCTCAAGAAGGATAGCAATACAAGAACATACACACACACACACACACACAACACATTCTTGTATTTGTTATTTTCTTGAGACCTCCGAAAAATGCCTACCTCTGGTATTATGATAAAAGTCGTAATTTTACTCAACGCACGTCAAAATTTTACAAGAAAAACTGAACATTTGTGCAATATTATGATAAAAGTTCGAATTTTACTCAATAACAGTCGCAATTTTACAAGAAAAGCTTAACATTTTGGCAATTTAATGAAAAGAGTCGTAATTTTAATCGACAAAAGTCACAATTTTATAAAAAAAACTTTAAAATTTTGGCAAAATTATGACAAAAGTCAGCTGTTCACCTGGCGGTTTTTTGGGGGGATGAATAGGGAAGTCCTTTTTTAGCTGCCATCTTGTTTTATCATATATTGCTGCCTTTGCACCTGTCAATGTTTACTTTTGTATGCACATTAAATCAACAAAAAATCCTGACTTTGGAGCAATGTTCACAGACTCCAGTACTTGGCTCTCTATTAGATGCAATGGTTTTCCGTATTGGGACCATGATTTGGGTCCTAACTTGTTCACCTGTCCTCATATGGAAGGTACTTTTCCTGGTTGATGTCTCAAGAAGGATAGAAATACAAGAACATACACACACAACACATTCTTGTATTTGTTACCTTCTTGAGACCGCCGAAAAATGCCTACCTCTAGTATTATGATAAAAGTCGTAATTTTACTCAACGCAAGTCACAATTTTACAAGAACAACTGAACATTTGTGCATTATTATGATAATAATTGGAATTTTACTCAATAACAGTCGCATGTTTACAAGAAAAGCTTAAAATTTTGGCAATTTTATGAAAAGAGTCGTAATTTTAATCGATAAAAGTCACAATTTTATAAGAAAACTTAAAAATTTTGGCAAAATTATGACAAAAATCAGCTGTTCATCTGGCGTTTTTATTGGGGGGAAGAATAGGGAAGTCCATCTTTAACTACCATCTTGTTTTATCATATATTGCTGCCTTTGCACCTGTCAATGTTTACTTTTGTATGCACATTAAATCAACAAAAAATCCTGACTTTGGAGCAATGTTCACAGACTCTAGTATTTGGCTCTCTACTAGATGCAATGGTTTTCACGAATTGGGACCATGATTTTGATCCTAACTTGTTCACCGGTCCTCATATGGAAGGTACTTTTCCTTGTTGATGTCTCAAGAAGGATAGAAATACAACAACAACACACACACACACACACACACACACACACACACACACACACACACACACACACACACACACACACACACACACACACACACACACACAACACATTCTTGTATTTGCTACCTTCTTGAGACCTCCGAAAAATGCCTACCTCTGGTATTATGATAAAAGTCGTAATTTTACTCAACGCACGTCAAAATTTTACAAGAAAAACGGAACATTTGTGCAGTATTATGATAACAGTTGGAATTTTACTCAATAACAGTCACATGTTTACAAGAAAAGCTTAACATTTTGCAATTTTATGAAAAGAGTCGTAATTTCAATCGACAAAAGTCACAATTTTATAAGAAAACTTTAAAATTTTGGCAAAATTATGACAAAAATCAGCTGTTCATCTGGCGTTTTTTGGAGGGGATTAATAGGGAAGTCCTTCTTTAGCTGCCGTCTTGTTTTATCATATATTGCTGCCTTTGCACCTGTCAATGTTTACTTTTGGATGCACATTAAATCAACAAAAAATCCTGACTTTGGAGCAATGTTCACGGACTCTAGTATTTGGCTCTCTATTAGATGCAATGGTTTTCCGTATTGGGACCATGATTTCGGTCCTAACCTGTTCACCTGTCCTCATATGGAAGGTACTTTTCCTTGTTGATGTTTCAAGAAGGGTAGAAATACAAGAACACACACACACACACACACACACACACACACACACACACACACACACACACACACACACACACACACACACACACACACACACACACACACACACACACACACACACACACACAAAGATTTCCTCAATGGTTTACCAAAATGTAGTAAGTGAATAGGCTAATTGTTTTTACTGAAATAGTGCCATGGACTTTTTAAAGGTTAAAGGTGCCTGTCATCGGAAAGAAAATATGAATATTCCTAATGAATTATGGCACTGAGTAAAACACTGACGTATAGTCAAGTATGATTCCAATTACTATAATATGTATTTTATTTTGGCGGTAGAGCAGGATGTTTGCACTTAAGTGTCGAAATGTCTTCGATTATCAGGTTTCACGTTAATGTGGTTTCAGAGTAGCTGCAGTATTTTCCCAGCCACGCCTCCACAAGCTTTTTAAGCGCAGCTGTCCAGGTTGCTAGGCGACAGCACTCAATGAAAGGGCAGGGCCAGATAGAAACGCAAAGGGCAGAAAACTAGAAAATTCTTAATTTTTGAACAAGACACACCTTTGTGAGAACCTGGGGTTTGCCGTAGTTACCGAGTCAAGGTGCAGCGGAAAAATTTAATAAATAAGTAAAAAATAAAAAAAGTTTTCGTAGGCTCATTATTGGCCAGAACACCCAAGGTTACATTTGCACAATTCGACTGGTTCGAAAAGGAGTAGGAAGAAAGAGAGCTTATTTCATGATTTTATAATGACGTGAGTGAATGAAATACCCCCCAATGCTAATGAGAATAGGTTACAATAAGACAAACAGAGATGATGGATTGATAAAGAAATAATACAGTAGTATAAAATGGACAGAAGCACACAAACACACCATCGACACTTGTCTTTTCATTCATTTATTTCCCCACCTTCTTTATCTTTTTTTACTTTTTTCCAACTTTTTTGCGATTCTCTTTTCTTTGTTCCCTTTGTTTCCTTTTTCTCTCTTGTCTTCTCTTTCATTCTCCTTTTTAATCTTTTTTCACATTTTTTCCACCATTTTTTCAAATGTTTTCTCTTTTTACCCCTTGTTTTCTCTTTTTTTCTCTTTTCACCCCTTTTTCTCTTGTTTTCTGTATTTCCTATTTTTTCACCTTTTTTGTCTTTTTTTCTCTTTTTTCTCATGTTCCTCTTTTTTCAACTTTTTTATCTTTTTTCCACAATTTTTCCGTTTTTCTCTTTTTTTACTCCTTTTACTCCTTTTTGTATTTTCTTTTCTTCTCCTTTTTACTCCTTTTTTCCACATTGTTTTCACATTTTCTTAAATTTTTTCTTTTTCCCCTTGTTTTCTTTTTCCCCCATTTTGTCTTTTTTCACCTTTTTTGTCTTTTTCCACCTTTTTTCCCCTCTCTTCTCTCTCTTTTTTACCCTTTTTTCACGTTTTTCTCTTTTTAATTTTTTTTTCTTTTTCCCTATTTTTGTCTTTTCTTCTCGTTTTGTTCTTTTTTCACATTTAAAAAAAAAATTCCAAAATGTTTTGTCTTTTTTCCCCTTTTTTTCTCTTTTATTGTCCTTTTATCTCTTTTCTTCTCTTTTTACCCTTTTTTCTTAAAAAAAAAAAGTTTTCCTCTTTTTTGTCATTTCTTTCTACACATTTTTCTATTATTTCCCTTTTTCCCCCTTTTCTCTATTTTCTCTTTTTCCCCTTTTTACTCTTTTCTCACTTTTTTTGTCTTTTTCCCCGTGTTTTGCTTTTTTTTTTTACCCTTTTTTGTCTTTTTCCTTCTTTTTTCCACCTTTCTTGTCTCTTCCACCTTTTTTCTCCTCTCCTCCTTCTCTTTTTTCTATCTATTTATTTTTGCCTTTTTTTCCCTCTTTTTCTCCACATGTTTTTCTCTTTTTTTTAACTTGTTGCTGGTTCCCCTCTTTTCTCTTTTTTTGTCTTTTCTTTTTGGTTTTGTTCTTTTTCCCCTCTTTTTTCAAAATTTTTTCTCCACAATTTTTTCAAAGGTTTGCTGTTTTTACCCCTTGTTTTCTCTTTTTTTCTCTTTTCACCCCTTTTTCTCTTGTTTTCCCTATTTCCTATTTTTTCTCATTTTTCTCTTTCCCCCCTTTCTTCTCTTTTTTAAAAATGTTTTCTCTGTCCTCCCCATTTTTTTTCTTTTTCATTTTTTTTCCTTTTCTTTTTCCTTTTTTTCTCTCTCTCTTTTTTGTTTTGTTTTTGTCCTCAATGAGTAATGCAAGGGTCAAGTTGAGTAACTTATCAAAGATTAGTGTTTTTCCTGGATTTCTAACAAATAGTCCCAGCCCCCTTCCCATCATGGCCCCCCTCTCGGCTTACTAACGCATGACATTTTCTTTTAATAAACCATTAGCTTGGTATCGTGGCCTCAGTGTGCTGAAGTGCGGCGAGGGCACAGCGGCCCACTGAGGAGAAAGGCAATGGCGCGTTCAAGTACAGTAAGTGCGGCAGTTTCCCTCCCATCGGTCATTAGCTCTGTTCAGGCGTGGATACACACACTCATGTAATGAGGCACACTGAATGTGTATGTGTGTGTGTGTGTGTGTGTGTGTGTGTGTGTGTGTGTGTGTTTAATAGGCTGAACGATGAATCATAACAGGGATGACCTGATTCTTTAGGGAGGTTTGTGTGTGTGTGTGTGTGGCAGTTAATGGCGCATGAAATTATGTCTTCATTAGCATCCCAAAATGATACAATAATCACATCAGTCAGTTGGAGCGCAGACAGAATGTGCGGATTGTGTCCGCAGATATGTAAATCCTGTATAAAACACGATGATGTGTACATGCACCTGAGAAGTAAACACACCATTTTGGGATGTTGCATTGCACAAACGCGTCCACAAGCTCTGTAAACAACACAAAGAAAGCAAAAATGTAATTTTGGACAAACAGATGGATGATTTATACCAGAGGTGTCCATTTGCGGCGCACAGCTAATTTTTTATCGGCCCCGACACGTTCTAAAGACAACATTAGAACATTACACAAAAACAAAAGAAAATGCGATTTTGGGAGGAATTGCGTGTAAATGATGAAATGCGCAAGCCAAACTTAAATGCTGACGTTAAAATGCTAACAGTTAGAATGCGTCAAATATCAAGTCATGTAACTATGAAGCGTATGCATGTAAAATAAATAAATGATAAATGGGTTATACTTGTATAGCGCTTTTCTACCTTCAAGGTACTCAAAGCGCTTTGACAGTATTTCCACATTCACCCATTCACACACACGTTCACACACTGATGGCGGGAGCTGCCATGCAAGGCGCTAACCAGCAGCCATCAGGAGCAAGGGGTGAAGTCATTGGCGTTGCTAGGCCTATTTTAGGGGGGCTTAAGCCCCCCTAAAATATTCTTAAACCCCCCTAAATAATTTGGTTTAAAAAAATAAAAATAAAAAAATAATTTTTTTTTTTTTTTTTTTTACAAATACATGCCGACATATTCATTATAAAGTGGCCCGAATATGAGTTTGAATAAATAATCATATAACCTGTCATTATTCACTCAGTTTCCCCTCACTTCACAGCGTAAGGTAGAGAGCCCCTTTCGTGCGTCAGTATCCAATCCATTCCACTTGTTCATATAGAAAATGCCGACATCACTCAAAATCCAGTCCACATTATCTCTGCGACCTTGCTTGCGGTCCTTGGACTTGTTCATATAGAAAATTCCCACATCACTCAAAATCCAGTCCGCATTTTCTCTGCGACCTTGCTTGCGGTCCTGCAGGTGTACGAAGCACATTAGCACACAGCACTGCAGAACAAGAACGTGAACGGATGCAAAATGGACATAAGAAACTTTTTCAAGAAAGTGAATATTCATCACTGCTTGTATTAAAATGTATTAGCTCCACTTTACACCAGGTCTGTGTTTGACAAAAAGTTACATTCCCACTCTAAAACAATGCTGCTACTTAGTTAGCTAGTTAGCCTGAAATGCATCATGAAGGTCCTGGTTATTTATAAAGTTAAATGTGCACTCTTTTTTACCATTTGCGATCTTTGGGGTTACTTCCTTCTGGAGCATCAGCTGTGTTTCTCACTTTACACATGGAGGAGAACAGGAGCTGAGCTCATTCACGTATGACTATCATCAGTAGATAATAATAATAATCACTCCACAACCCCTATTGACCTGTAGGAGTCAGGGCAGAGGAGCACATAAAGTGAGAGGGGAGAGGCCTCTACTGGAAAGGTGAGTAAGAGAATAATGATACTTATAAATAAATATTAAAACCATTTTTTTTTTAAATGGCTTATCAATAAGCCATTTGTTTTATTTATATTTCTGGGTGGATCATGTTGACTATTGGTCCTCCTAATTGTCAATCATTCTGGTGATGTTACGTAAGGACATATATATATATATATATATATATATATATATATATATATATATATATATATAATTTATATAATATATTGTATTTGTAATCTACTTTACATTTGATTCCAAATCTCAAAGTGCTACAGAATTACAACCATTGGCGTTGTTAGGCCTATTTTGGCGTTGTAATAAATAAAAAAATAAAAAATGGCTTATCGAAAAGCCATTTGTTTTATTTGATATATATATATATATATATATATATATATATATATATATATATATATATATATATATATATATACACATATATACATTACATAACATCACCAGAATGATTGACAATTAGAAGGACCAATAGTCAACATGATCCACAACATCCTCTATCCATCCATCCATTTTCTACCGCTTATTCCCTTTGGGGTTGCGGGGGGAGCTGGAGCCTATCTCGTATACCTTTAAGTCCTTCATATATATATATATATATATATATATATATATATATATATATATATATATATATATATATATATATATATATATATATATATATATATATATATATATATATCTACAGTATATATATATACAGTATATCAGTGACGTGCAGTCACTAGAGGCCCCGCCTCACCTGCCATCATGGAAAGAAAAAAAATGTAAAAAGAAAAAAATTTAATTAAATTGTTATATGTATGCAGTGATTATACTATAAAGTTATTTTCAATTTAACTTCACCAGTTTTAGATTATTTATTCAAAATTGCTGAATTTTCACATTTACCGTTCAAATACTGAGAAGAGACGGTGCGGTGAACAGCAGCCAGTTGAGGCACGTCACTCAGTGCCTCAACATGGACGAACTCGGCTAACTGCTGGCCTGCTGTGCAGTGAGACCGTATTGCTATATGAATTATATTATACATTTCCATAGTTTAGTTAGCTGAGGTATATAATGTACAGTGTATTTTGTCAACAACTGTATGTGTGTAAAGTATTTCTTGTGCTGAGCGATCATAAAACGGCTGCAAAAGACGCACTGGCTGAGGCTCCAGTAGCCACGCCTCCTGCACCCCCGCCGTAGAATTGTTACATCAACTAAAGCCCACACTTAAACTTTCCACATGCAAGATTGAATCTATTTAAAAAAGTTATTTCATAAGAAGCCAAAAAGTGCAAAAACAATAATGTTCGTGTTAGAGGAGTTGTGAATGACTGCAGGGCAACAACATTAGGTACACCTGCAGACTGCAGGTGTATCTAATTCTCAACTCCTCCAACATGAACATTATTGTTTTTGCACTTTTTGGCTTCTTATTAAATAACTTTTGTAACCTATTTTTATGGGCTTTCCTATTTGTGATGTTAAGTTCCTGTTATGCGCTGTTATACAGTATATGCCTTGAGCTCTTATTTTGAAGGCGCCAAGAGCGGAAGTGATGACATGTTGTAGTGGAGCGGAGGTTTTTGAAAGAAGGTAAATAAAGTGGTCCTCATGTAAACTGGAGCCTCCGTGTTTGTTATTTTGAAGTTTCATACAGTATAGGCGACATTTATAAACCCTCGGTTACACTTTTTTAAATAGATTCAATCTTGCACGTGGAAAGTTTAAGTGAGGGCTTTAGTTGATACAACACACCCGTCGTGCCAGCAATCGAGGGTTGCTGGTTACTGGGGTTCAATCCCCACCTTCCACCGTCCTAGTCACGTCCGTTGTGTCCTTGGGCAAGACACTTCACCCCTTGCTCCTGATGGCTGCTGGTTAGCGCCTTGCATGGCAGCTCCCGCCATCAGTGTGTGAATGTGTGTGTGAATGGGTGAATGTGGAAATAGTGTCAAAGCGCTTTGAGTACCTTGAAGGTAGAAAAGCGCTATACAAGTATAACCCATTTATCATTATCATTTATCAGGGGGTTCATTAATCCAGCACAACAGCGGCGAATGGACTTTATTTATAAGTAAAGGTAAGACCATAATAAAGTTTTTTTTATTAAATGTGCTTTTTTGTGTGCTACAGTTTGTATGTGTAAAGTTAAAGTTAAGTTAAAGTACCAATGATTGTCACACACACAATAGGTGTGGTGAAATTTGCCCTCTGCATTTGACCCATCCCTTGATCACCCCCTGGGAGGTGAGGGGAGCAGTGGGCAGCAGCGGCGCCGTGCCCGGGAATAATTTTTGGTGATTTAACCCCCAATTCCAACCCTTGATGCTGAGTGCCAAGCAGGGAAAAATGCTGGTATGAGCTTTATATATATATATATATATATATATATATATATATATATATATATGTATGAAAGACTTAATATGTATTTATATATACATATATAAGAAAAACCCAGACACCATTTTTGTAGTCATTTTTCTCCTGCGTGGACTTCCGTCTTCCTTTACAATGAGTGAAGCTGCACGAAACCTTGTGTCTGCAATTGTAAATAATTTAGTTTTTAAGTTTTGTGTTTCTTGTAGAATCCATATAAAGTAATATACATTAGCCTATTGTTAAAATAATGAAAAAAAACATCATTAAATATATTTGTATTATTGTATTGTTACATTAATAGCTGTTGTATTGTAATAGGATGGCTTTTTAAACATTTCATAGGATTTTCAGAGGGAGGAAAAACCAAGACATTAATAATATAAAATGTAAAATGAATAAATACATAAAAAGAAAAAAAATGGTTAAAAGCCATCGTCCCAGAGAGCATTTAATTTCGTCCCGTGCATTTTTTTTACCGTCCCTGGGACGACGGGACTACGTTAATCTCAAGCCCTGGAAGTTACATTTTGTTGTTTGCATTATTTGTTTCAGCATTGAAATTTGAAGATGGTCCCTCAGCTCTTTGACAGCTTTGGCTCTTTTTCAGATCAGCAGACGGACTCTAAGTCTTTCTTATTTACAGTATATATAAACGTTTCTCATTTCTATTCAGACTTCCATATATTTAATTTCCTTAACGACTTGCCATAATATATATATATAAATATATTATATATAAGCCAAATTATCCCGATCCAGATATTACTTTAATTCAAGTAATTAAGTAATATTTCCAGGGCTTGAATTTACAACCATTTTAGTCACATATGTGCCCAAGATGTAATCTGTGCAACTTCAAAATATTTGGGAACAAACAATTATTGTATTGTGAGCGAAAGTCGTGGCATTAGCCTCTATGTTGTGAATGAATAACATAGAGGCTAATGCCATGACTTTCATTGTGTTTCAGTGTATCTTGAAGGATCATGCAAGTAATTGTTTCTTGTTGATGCTGTAAACAAAATGTCACTGTACAACCAATGTTTGTTGTTGTACTGAACACAGATTGAAAATAAACCGACTGAAATAATAATAATAACAATTAATAATTTCTAAGTCTTTGTTAGCCGTTTGTGAGGTTTTGTGCTCGTGCGCTACGTTCGCTCACATCCTGTGCATCTCCTGGGGGCTAAGCCCCCCCTGTCCTTAAAAGATAGTGACGCCCCTGGGTGAAGTCTCTTGCTCAAGGACACAACGGACGTGACTAGGATGGTAGAAGGTGGGGATTGAACCCCAGTAACCAGCAACCCTCCGATTGCTTGTACGGCCACTCTACCACCTTTGCCACGCCGTCCAACTAAAAAGGTTAGCATGCTAACGTTCGGAAGTATCAAGTACAAAGTTATATGACTCTGAGGTGTTTGGCTGCAAAATTGGCTACAAAAGTTACAACGCGATACTGGAATGCTAACAGTTAGCACGTTTCAAGTATTAAGTTATATGAGTCGGAGGCGCTCAGCTGGAAAACTGACTAAAAAAGTTAGAACACCAATGTTAGCATGCCAGCATGCTAACGTTAGGTACCAGGTACCAAGTGTGTAAGTCTGAGGCGTTCGGCTGCCAAATTGGCTAAAAAAAAGTTAGCATGCTAATGTTAGTATGCTAGAACACTAATGTTGGCATGCTAACAGTTAGTGTATGTCAAGTAAAAAGCTATATGAGTCTGAGGCGTTCGGCTGCAAAATTGGCTAAAAAAGTTTGCCCACTAATGTTAGATTGCGAGCATGCTAATGTTAGAATGCTAACATTTAACGTGTGTCAAGTATCAAGTTATATGACTTTGAGGTGTATGGCTGTAAAATTGGCTAAAAAAGTTAGTTATATGACACTAAAGTGTTCTGCTACAGTGGTGCCGAATTTCCCCCAGGGATCAATAAAGTACTTTCTATTCTATTCTAATAAGCATGTACAACCCCCATTTCCATATGAGTTGGGAAATTGTGTTAGCTGTAAATATAAACAGAATACAATGATTTACAAATCCTTTTCAACCCATATTCAATTGAATGCACTACAAAGACAAGATATTTTATGTTCAAACTCATAAACTTTTTTTTTTTTTGCAAATAATAATAAACTTAGAATTTCATGGCTGCAACACGTGCCAAAGTAGTTGGGAAAGGGCATGTTCACCACTGTGTTACATGGCCTTTCCTTTTAACAACACTCAGTAAACGTTTGGGAACTGAGGAGACACATTTTTGAAACTTCTCAGGTGGAATTATTTCCCATTCTTGCTTATGTACAGCTTAAGTTGTTCAACAGTCCGGGGGTCTCCGTTGTGGTATTTTAGGCTTCATAATGCGCCACACATTTTCAATGGGAGACAGGTCTAGACTACAGGCAGGCCAGTGTAGTACCCACATTCTTTTACTATGAAGCCACGTTGATGTAACACGTGGCTTGGCATTGTCTTGCTGAAATAAGCAGGGGCGTCCATGGTAACGTTGCTTGGATGGCAACATATGTTGCTCCAAAACCTGTATGTACCTTTCAGCATTAATGGCCCCTTCACAGATGTGTAAGTTACCCATGTCTTGGGCACTAATGCACCCCCATACCATCACAGATGCTGGCTTTTCAACTTTGCGCCTATAACAATCCGGATGGTTCTTTTCCTCTTTGGTCCGGAGGACACGACGTCCACAGTTTCCAAAAACAATTTGAAATGTGGACTGGTCAGACCACAGAACACTTTTCCACTTTGTATCAGTCCATCTTAGATGAGCTCAGGCCCAGTGAAGCAGACGGCGTTTCTGGGTGTTGTTGATAAACGGTTTTCGCCTTGCATCGGAAAGTTTTAACTTGCACTAACAGATGTAGCGACCAACTGTAGTTACTGACAGTGAGTTTCTGAAGTGTTCCTGAGCCCATGTGGTGATATCCTTTACACACTGATGTCGCTTGTTGATGCAGTACAGCCTGAGGGATCGAAGGTCACGGGCTTAGCTGCTTACGTGGAGTGATTTCTCCAGATTCTCTGAACCCTTTGATGATATTACGGACCGTAGATGGTGAAATCCCTAAATTCCTTGCAATAGCTGGTTGAGAAAGGTTCTTCTTAAACTGTTCAACAATTTGCTCACGCATTTGTTGACAAAGTGGTGACTCTCGCCCCATCCTTATTTTTGAATGACTGAGCATTTCATGGAATCTACTTTTATACCCAATCATGGCACCCACCTGTTCCCAATTTGCCTGTTCACCTGTGGGATGTTCCAAATAAGTGTTTGATGAGCATTCCTCAACTTTATCAGTATTTATTGCCACCTTTCCCAACTTCTTTGTTACGTGTTGCTGGCATCAAATTCTAAAGTTAATGATTATTTGCACAAAAAAAAACGTTTATCAGTTTGAACATCAAATATGTTGTTTTTGTAGCATATTCAACTGAATATGGGTTGGAAATGATTTGCAAATCATTGTATTCCGTTTATATTTTCATCTAACACAATTTCCCAACTCATATGGAAACGGGGTTTGTAGATGAGTCTGAGGCGTTCGGCTGCAAAATTGGCTAAAAAAGTTAGCATGCGAATTAAGTTTTGACATAGTTGAGCAATTATTGATTGACTTATGTTAGGTTTTATCATCATTAATGTACAAAAAGAATCCTTCAACATTTATTTATGCGGCCCTTGCTGGTAAAAGTTTGCACCCCCCTGATTTATACCCAAAATGACATACTTCAATCAATCAATCAATCTTTATTTATATAGCCCTAAATCACAAGTGTCTCAAAGGGCTGCACAAGCCACAACGACATCCTCGGTACAAAGCCCACATACGGGCAAGGAAAAACTCACCCCAGTGGGACGTCGATGTGAATGACTATGAGAAACCTTGGAGAGGACCGCATATGTGGGTAACCCCCCCCCCCCTCTAGGGGAGACCGAAAGCAATGGATGTCGAGTGGGTCTGACATAATATTGTGAGAGTCCAGTCCATAGTGGATCCAACATAATAGTAAGAGTCCAGTCCATAGTGGGGCCAGCAGGACACCATCCCGAGCGGAGACGGGTCAGCAGCGCAGAGATGTTCCCAGCCGATGCACAGGCGAGCGGTCCACCCCGGGTCCCGACTCTGGACAGCCAGCACTTCATCCATGGCCACCGGACCTATGGTACAATGCAATCGACAAGATAGGACGGAGCTAGACCGTGTAGTATTTTATACGTAAGTAGTAAAACCTTAAAGTCACATCTTAAGTGCACAGGAAGCCAGTGCAGGTGAGCCAGTATAGGCGTAATATGATCAAACTTTCTTGTTCTTGTCAAAAGTCTAGCAGCCGCATTTTGTACCAACTGTAATTTTTTAATGCTAGACATAGGGAGACCCGATACTTGCCAACCTTGAGACCTCCGAATCTGGGAGATGGGGGGGGGGTGTATATTGTAGCCCGGGAGAGTTAGGGCTGCAAGGGATTCTGGGTATTTGTTCTGTTGTGTTTATGTTGTGTTACGGTGCGGATGTTCTCCCGAAATGTGTTTGTCATTCTTGTTTGGTGTGGGTTCACAGTGTGGCGCATATTTGCAACAGTGTTAAAGTTGTTTATACGGCCACCATCAGTGTGACCTGTATGGCTGTTGATCAAGTATGTCTTGCAGTCACATACGTGTGTCTGCAGAAGCCGCATACAACTGTTTGTATGGTGAAAAAGCGGATGTGACGACATGTTGTAGAGGACGCTAAAGGCAGTGCCTTCACGGCACGCCCTTAATATTATTGACCGGATGAAAATCGAGAGAAATTCGGGAGAATGGTTGCCCCGGGAGATTTTCGGGAGGGGCACTGAAATTCGGGAGTTTCCCGGAAAAATCGGGAGGGTTGGCAAGTATGCAGGATGATCAATAATGTAATCTATTATTCCAGATGATGAGAGACGTGGTCAGCTGTGAGGGGAAAGGCCACTTGTCTCCTTCTTCTCCTTCTCTGTCTCCACTTATGAAAGCGCCATAAAAGTGCTAATGGCGTGCAGATGGCGAGACGTCGTGCCTGCGAGCGACATACGAGGCGCAGAATGCGGGGAATGCCTTTCATCGAGGCTTTACGAAGGAGACGACCGCTTTGATGCTTCTGCTGACATTTCCAGCAGACGCTATGAGAGCCGAGCCCGGATAATCGAATCATTACGTCGTTCTCCTCGAGGTTTGCTGCCATGCGCTTGGCTCCTTGGGTTCGGAGAGGACGCTGACCTTGCATTTGCTGGCATGCATTTCATAGCTCACCTTTGTTATTAGCTGACTGTGCTAGCATGTCCTTGCCACAGCTGGGATCTTCCTCAGGTGCATTCAGCTGGAGCTGCTCCACCACAATGTCTATTGACACACCGCCTGTGGTACGCTTGCTCGGGTTGGCTGATTTTGCAAATATCATTATCAAGATCGATCTGCTCACCCGAGAGCGTGCATGTCTATTTTTGTAACGTGATTAGTTTTAGTTTTGTGTGTCTTTATTGCAAACTTTATAATTGAGCCATGATAAACATGTGCTTGTAAAGAAGTAAATATTAGTAGCCCAGCAGGCACAAGACGTTGATACAACGGTGATTATGCGTACATGTCCTTTAAAACTGACATTGAAACCACGTTGCAAAATAGTTGTATTCGTAAATTGAGACAACATTGATGTCTAACGTTGGATCCACATTGTTGGTTGGGAAATGACCAAATTTTAACGTCACAACCTGACATTGAATAAACGTCGTCAAAAAGCATGTTGTTTCAACGTTAGGTTTGTGTTGTAGAATATTGGTTGGGAAATTACCAAAATTCAATGGTCAAATCAACACCACAACCTTACATTGAATAAACATTAAAAAGTATGTTGTTTAACGTTGTATTTGTGTTGTAGAATATTGGTCGAGAAATTACCAAAATTCAATGGTCAAATCAACGTCACAACCTGACATCGAATAAACGTCGTCAAAAAGCATGTTGTTTCAACGTTGTATTTGGGTTGTAGAATATTGGTTGGGAAATGACCAAAATTCAACGGTCAAATCAACGTCACAACCTGACATCGAATAAACGTCGTCAAAAAGCATGTTGTTTCAACGTTGTATTTGGGTTGTAGAATATTGGTTGGGAAATGACCAAAATTCAACGGTCAAATCAACGTCACAACCTGACATTGAATAAACGTAGTTGTGTTGTAGAATATTGGTTGGGAAATGACCAAATTTCAATGGTCAAATCAACGTCACAACCTGACATTGATTAAACGTCGTCAAAAAGCATGTTGTTTCAACATTGTATTTGTATTGTAGAATATTGGTTGGGAAATGACGAAATTTCAACGTCACAACCTGACATTGAATAAACATCAAAAAGTATGTTGTTTAACGTTGTATTTGTGTTGTAGAATATTGGTTGAGAAATTACCAAAATTCAATGGTCAAATCAACGTCACAACCTGACATTGAATAAACGTTGTCAAAAAGCATGTTGTTTCAACGTTGTATTTGTGTTGGAAAATATTGGTTGGGAAATGACCAAAATTCAACGGTCAAATCAACGTCACAACCTGACATTGACTAAACATTGTCAAAAAGCATGTTTTTTCAACATAATGTTTGAGTTGAAATATATTGGTCGGAAAATGACCAAATTTCAATGGTCAAATCAACGTCACAACCTGACATTGAATAAACGTAGCTGTGTTGTAGAATATTGGTTGGGAAATGACCAAAATTCAATGGTCAAATCAACGTCAGAACCCAACATTGATTAAACGTTGTCAAAAAGCATGTTGTTTCAACGTTGTATTTGTGTTGTAAAATATTGGTTGGAAAAATGACAGAATTTCAATGGTCAAATCAACGTCAGAACCCAACATTGATTAAACGTCGTCAAAAAGCATGTTGTTTCAACGTTGTATTTGTGTTGTAGAATATTGGTTGGGAAATGACCAAAATTCAACGGTCAAATCAACGTCACAACCTGACATTGAATAAACGTAGTTGTGTTGTAGAATATTGGTTGGGAAATGACCAAATTTCAATGGTCAAATCAACATCACAACCTGACATTGATTAAACGTCGTCAAAAAGCATGTTGTTTCAACGTTGTATTTGTATTGTAGAATATTGGTTGGGAAATGACGAAATTTCAACGTCACAACCTGACATTGAATAAACATCAAAAAGTATGTTGTTTAACGTTGTATTTGTGTTGTAGAATATTGGTTGAGAAATTACCAAAATTCAATGGTCAAATCAACGTCACAACCTGACATTGAATAAACGTTGTCAAAAAGCATGTTGTTTCAACGTTGTATTTGTGTTGGAAAATATTGGTTGGGAAATGACCAAAATTCAACGGTCAAATCAACGTCACAACCTGACATTGACTAAACATTGTCAAAAAGCATGTTTTTTCAACATAATGTTTGAGTTGAAATATATTGGTCGGAAAATGACCAAATTTCAATGGTCAAATCAACGTCACAACCTGACATTGAATAAACGTTGTAGCTGTGTTGTAGAATATTGGTTGGGAAATGACCAAAATTCAATGGTCAAATCAACGTCAGAACCCAACATTGATTAAATGTTGTCAAAAAGCATGTTGTTTCAACGTTGTATTTGTGTTGTAAAATATTGGTTGGAAAAATGACAGAATTTCAATGGTCAAATCAACGTCAGAACCCAACATTGATTAAACGTCGTCAAAAAGCATGTTGTTTCAACGTTGTATTTGTGTTGGAAAATATTGGTTGGGAAATGACCAAAATTCAACGGTCAAATCAACGTCACAACCTGACATTGACTAAACATTGTCAAAAAGCATGTTTTATCAACATAATGTTTGAGTTGAAATATATTGGTCGGAAAATGACCAAATTTCAATGGTCAAATCAACGTCACAACCTGACATTGAATAAACGTAGCTGTGTTGTAGAATATTGGTTGGGAAATGACCAAAATTCAATGGTCAAATCAACGTCAGAACCCAACATTGATTAAACGTTGTCAAAAAGCATGTTGTTTCAACGTTGTATTTGTGTTGTAAAATATTGGTTGGAAAAATGACAGAATTTCAATGGTCAAATCAACGTCAGAACCCAACATTGATTAAACGTCGTCAAAAAGCATGTTGTTTCAACGTTGTATTTGTGTTGTAGAATATTGGTTGGGAAATGACCAAAATTCAACGGTCAAATCAACGTCACAACCTGACATTGAATAAACGTAGTTGTGTTGTAGAATATTGGTTGGGAAATGACCAAATTTCAATGGTCAAATCAACGTCACAACCTGACATCGAATAAACGTCGTCAAAAAGCATGTTGTTTCAACGTTGTATTTGGGTTGTAGAATATTGGTTGGGAAATGACCAAAATTCAACGGTCAAATCAACGTCACAACCTGACATCGAATAAACGTCGTCAAAAAGCATGTTGTTTCAACGTTGTATTTGGGTTGTAGAATATTGGTTGGGAAATGACCAAAATTCAACGGTCAAATCAACGTCACAACCTGACATTGAATAAACGTAGTTGTGTTGTAGAATATTGGTTGGGAAATGACCAAATTTCAATGGTCAAATCAACGTCACAACCTGACATTGATTAAACGTCGTCAAAAAGCATGTTGTTTCAACGTTGTATTTGTGTTGGAAAATATTGGTTGGGAAATGACCAAAATTCAACGGTCAAATCAACGTCACAACCTGACATTGACTAAACATTGTCAAAAAGCATGTTTTTTCAACATAATGTTTGAGTTGAAATATATTGGTCGGAAAATGACCAAATTTCAATGGTCAAATCAACGTCACAACCTGACATTGAATAAACGTAGCTGTGTTGTAGAATATTGGTTGGGAAATGACCAAAATTCAATGGTCAAATCAACGTCAGAACCCAACATTGATTAAACGTTGTCAAAAAGCATGTTGTTTCAACGTTGTATTTGTGTTGTAAAATATTGGTTGGAAAAATGACAGAATTTCAATGGTCAAATCAACGTCAGAACCCAACATTGATTAAACGTCGTCAAAAAGCATGTTGTTTCAACGTTGTATTTGTGTTGTAGAATATTGGTTGGGAAATGACCAAAATTCAACGGTCAAATCAACGTCACAACCTGACATTGAATAAACGTAGTTGTGTTGTAGAATATTGGTTGGGAAATGACCAAATTTCAATGGTCAAATCAACGTCACAACCTGACATTGATTAAACGTCGTCAAAAAGCATGTTGTTTCAACGTTGTATTTGTATTGTAGAATATTGGTTGGGAAATGACGAAATTTCAACGTCACAACCTGACATTGAATAAACATCAAAAAGTATGTTGTTTAACGTTGTATTTGTGTTGTAGAATATTGGTTGAGAAATTACCAAAATTCAATGGTCAAATCAACGTCACAACCTGACATTGAATAAACGTTGTCAAAAAGCATGTTGTTTCAACGTTGTATTTGTGTTGGAAAATATTGGTTGGGAAATGACCAAAATTCAACGGTCAAATCAACGTCACAACCTGACATTGACTAAACATTGTCAAAAAGCATGTTTTTTCAACATAATGTTTGAGTTGAAATATATTGGTCGGAAAATGACCAAATTTCAATGGTCAAATCAACGTCACAACCTGACATTGAATAAACGTTGTAGCTGTGTTGTAGAATATTGGTTGGGAAATGACCAAAATTCAATGGTCAAATCAACGTCAGAACCCAACATTGATTAAACGTTGTCAAAAAGCATGTTGTTTCAACGTTGTATTTGTGTTGTAAAATATTGGTTGGAAAAATGACAGAAGTTCAATGGTCAAATCAACGTCAGAACCCAACATTGATTAAACGTCGTCAAAAAGCATGTTGTTTCAACGTTGTATTTGTGTTGGAAAATATTGGTTGGGAAATGACCAAAATTCAACGGTCAAATCAACGTCACAACCTGACATTGACTAAACATTGTCAAAAAGCATGTTTTTTCAACATAATGTTTGAGTTGAAATATATTGGTCGGAAAATGACCAAATTTCAATGGTCAAATCAACGTCACAACCTGACATTGAATAAACGTAGCTGTGTTGTAGAATATTGGTTGGGAAATGACCAAAATTCAATGGTCAAATCAACGTCAGAACCCAACATTGATTAAACGTTGTCAAAAAGCATGTTGTTTCAACGTTGTATTTGTGATGTAAAATATTGGTTGGAAAAATGACAGAATTTCAATGGTCAAATCAACGTCAGAACCCAACATTGATTAAACGTCGTCAAAAAGCATGTTGTTTCAACGTTGTATTTGTGTTGTAGAATATTGGTTGGGAAATGACCAAAATTCAACGGTCAAATCAACGTCACAACCTGACATTGAATAAACGTAGTTGTGTTGTAGAATATTGGTTGGGAAATGACCAAATTTCAATGGTCAAATCAACGTCACAACCTGACATTGATTAAACGTCGTCAAAAAGCATGTTGTTTCAACGTTGTATTTGTATTGTAGAATATTGGTTGGGAAATGACGAAATTTCAACGTCACAACCTGACATTGAATAAACATCAAAAAGTATGTTGTTTAACGTTGTATTTGTGTTGTAGAATATTGGTTGAGAAATTACCAAAATTCAATGGTCAAATCAACGTCACAACCTGACATTGAATAAACGTTGTCAAAAAGCATGTTGTTTCAACGTTGTATTTGTGTTGGAAAATATTGGTTGGGAAATGACCACAATTCAACGGTCAAATCAACGTCACAACCTGACATTGACTAAATATTGTCAAAAAGCATGTTTTTTCAACATAATGTTTGAGTTGAAATATATTGGTCGGAAAATGACCAAATTTCAATGGTCAAATCAACGTCACAACCTGACATTGAATAAACGTTGTAGCTGTGTTGTAGAATATTGGTTGGGAAATGACCAAAATTCAATGGTCAAATCAACGTCAGAACCCAACATTGATTAAACGTTGTCAAAAAGCATGTTGTTTCAACGTTGTATTTGTGTTGTAAAATATTGGTTGGAAAAATGACAGAATTTCAATGGTCAAATCAACGTCAGAACCCAACATTGATTAAACGTCGTCAGAAAGCATGTTGTTTCAACGTTGTATTTGTGTTGTAAAATTTTGGTTGGGAAATGACCAAAATTCAACGGTCAAATCAACGTCACAACTTGACATTGATTAAACATTGTTAAAAAGCATGTCGTTTCAACGTAATGTTTGAGTTTAAATATATTGGTCGGAAAATGACCAAATTTCAATGGTCAAATCAACGTCACAACCTGACATTGATTAAACGTCGTCAAAAAGCATGTTGTTTCAACGTTGTAGTTGTGTTGTAGAATATTGGTTGGGAAATGACCAAAATTCAATGGTCAAATCAACGTCACGACCTGACATTGAATAAACATTGTCAAAAAGCATGTTGTTTCAAGGTTGTATTTGTGTTGGAAAATATTGGTTGGAAAAATGACAGAATTTCAATGGTCAAATCAACGTCAGAATCCAACATTGATTAAACGTCGTCAAAAAGCATGTTGTTTCAACGTTGCATTTGTGTTGTAGAATATTGGTTGGGAAATGACCAAAACTCAATGGTCAAATCAACGTCACAGCCTGACATTGAATAAACATCAAAAAGCATGTTGTTTCAACGTTGCATTTGAGTTGTAAAATATTGGTTGGATAATGACAGAATTTCAATGGTCAAATCACCCTCAGAACCCAACATTGATTAAACATAGTCAAAAACCATGTTGTTTCAACGTTATGTTTGAGTTGCTCAACGTCAGGACCTAATTCAACAAGTTCTCAACGTTGTTTCAATGTCTTGTGCTTGCTGGAAGGGGTGTGCCACTTGGATACTGATATCGGTCCGATATCAGCAAAAAAAAAGAAAAAAGAAGCAAGATGATATCGGCTTACATGTAAAATGTCCGATACAAGTAGTCCTGCAGCGTGTTTACTTGTGCAAAGCTGAACATCCATTTGTCATCTAAATGTCCTCCAATAAACAAATGTCTTCTATTTTAGTCAAGTCCTTTACAAAAAGTAAACATGCTAGGCTATAAGCTACTAGGAGCTAGCAGCTACACAACAGCTAAGCACACAATAGCACACAAACTAGACATAACAGCACATTCGTCAATATAAACAAGTATCAAATAATTATAGTTGGATATTACTTACACATGCAAAGTCTCCAAGGAAGAAGCGAGTTAGAAAGTATCCAGTAAGAAACGTGTCCGCATCATCCAGTTTACTGCGCCACAAGCTTAACTTAATTAATTATTGTTACCATTTGGTGTCGCCAAAGTTAATAGGATAGGATTGGATAAGATATACTTTATTTATCCCTCTAACGAGGAAACTGCTGACCTAAAATGCTGCTCTCAGTGGCTCTCACTGATGTCGCTTGGCAACAAACACCGCCTTTTAAAGACACACGCACTCTGCTTTCATGAAACGTCCCTCAACTGCATATGCCAGATATTTAAAGTTGATTGTATTGCACTAATTACTTTTCCTAATAATTTATTTAATTAATTAAAGAGTAATTCCGTTAGAATTCAATTACTTTTATGGTAATGCCACGAGTAACTATAATGAAATACTTTTTATAAGTAATTTGCAGAACAATGTTAATCCATCCATCCATTTTCTATCGCTTAATCCCTTCGGGGTCGCGGGGGGCGCTGGAGCCTATGTCAGCTACAATCGGGCGGAAGGCGGGGTACACCCTGGACAATGATTCGCAAAAAATAAAAATGGTCCTTTGTTAGGCTTGTGCAAAAAACAGAACTTTATTTAGGAAAATAGGCTCCAACCAACAGGATATCGAATTGGAACGACAGGAAGTGGACTCATTGTAATATAAAGAAATCCTTACAACAAAATATCGTTTAACAATGATGTTGGCTTAAAACAGAAAAAAAAAATAATAATTAGAAAAAAAAAATACCACTCCACTTCAACTTAAAGACAGCGTATATTCATTCCAGACGGATAATAATAAATAGGTTAGTGTCTCTCATTGCTATTATTGTTTTTGGACTAATTTCACTTGATCAAACCTTTTCTAACGTTCCACACGACCAAATGATTCAAGTGTGTATGATTCCTGCTGATATCGTATCGGTACTCAAAGGTATCAGTACCAAAAGTGGAAAAAGTTGAATCAATAAAAAATGACAAATAGGTCAAACAAAAAAAAGGTCCGTGTGTTTTAGCTAAAGCTTGTGTGAAAAGAAAGTGACCACATGATGTTCGTTACTTCCTGGAGAGGCAAAAGAGATGCGATGGATGAACATCATCATCATCATCATCAGTCGATGGTTTAATTCCGACTTCCGCTGTGTTTCGCCCGCACTTTGGTGCCCTCGCCGTCTATTATGGAGTCAGCGTGCAAATAGCGTCTGGCGTGAAAAAGCTTACAATAAATGGAACTCCCCCGTCCTCCTGGATGTATTCAATGTACTGAAGAGCTCTGCTGCAACCTCTTTCTCTATGTTGTCATGGCAACCTGCCACTCCGTGTGTGTGTGTGTGTGTGTGTGTGTGTGTGTGTGTGTGTGTGTGTGTGTGTGTGTGTGTGTGTGTGTGTGTGTGTGTAGGAGATGAGTGATTGTGTTGGAGTGTGTTATTGTAATGAGCCTCTTTTTACATAATGACTCCATTATTTGGAGGGCGAGGGATGCTCACTGTTCCTAACACATGAAGATTAGGGACAAAACACAAAGAAGAAGAGAAACACTGCCCCCTACTGGTTAGTTGTCTTATTTGTTTTCGTTCAACGCCGTTTTAAAGCCGCCCACATTTTGCTGTTGTTCCTTCAATAATTGAATCAGCGCAACACAACTAAGGATAAAAACACTGTTTTAATTTTTTTTTTTTTTTTAACTTTTTTTTTTAAGTTTGTGGGTCATTATAGTTGTTTATTGTAACTTTGTCCAAATAAACGTACATTCCTGTCTTTTGTCAGGTCTTAATCTGCTAATGCACACATTGAACTACTCAAAATGGTAGCCAAAGTTCTTCATGTATGCTAATAGTATGTTGACTACTATGGACTGGACTCTTACTATTATGTTGGGTCCACTATGGACTGGACTCTCACAATATTATGTCAGACCCACTCGACATCCATTGCATTCGGTCTCCCCTAGAGGGGGGGTTACCCACATATGCGGTCCTCTCCAAGGTTTCTCATAGTCATTCACATCGACGTCCCACTGGGGTGAGTTTTTCCTTGCCCTTATGTGGGCTCTGTACCGAGGATGTCGTTGTGGCTTGTGCAGCCCTTTGAGACACTTGTGATTTAGGGCTATATAAATAAACATTGATTGATTGATTGATTGATTGACAATAAGCACATTACAGTGATTTTGTTTTACATATAAAAACTAATAATTTATGTAACATATATATATATATATACATATATATATATATATATATATATATATATATATATATATATATATATATATATACACATACATGTATGTATACAGTATATATTTGATTGGCAGCAGTTAACAGGTTATGTTTAAAAGCTCATACCAGCATTCTTCCCTGCTTGGCACTCAGCATCAAGGGTTAGAATTGGGGGTTAAATCACCAAAAATGATTCCCGGGCACGGCGCCGCTGCTGCCCACTGCTCCCCTCACCTCCCAGGGGGTGATCAAGGGGATGGGTCAAATGCAGAGGACAAATTTCACCACACCTAGTGTGTGTGTGACAATCATTGGTACTTTAACTTAACTTTAACTTTACACATACAAACTGTAGCACACAAAAAAGCACATTTAATAAAAAATAAAAAAACGTTATTATGGTCTTACCTTTACTTATAAATTAAGTCCATGCGCTGCTCCTTTTGAACAAAAGCATCGATAACTTGTTTATAGAAGTCTTCCTTATCTCTCTTCAGTTTTAAAAGTCTCTGTCTCGATGGAGATCTTCCTTTAATTATTACCTCCTGCTTCGATTTAAAGTCCAGTTTAGAAAACTGTTTTATTTTAGATATGTAATCCTCCATGTTAAAAGTCCAGGCGAGAGGAAAAAATAAACGATCGCTAACTGTTGCTGCTTGTTGTCACTTCTTCTGCAGCCGAGTAGTCGCAGAAATGATCTCTGGGATAACTAGCGCCCTCTACCACCATGAGGCGGGATTACTGCGAGCCTCAGCCAGTGCGTCTTCGCAACCGTTTTATGATTGCTCAGCACAAGAAATACGTTACACACATACAGTTGTTGACAAAATACACTGTAACTAAACTATGGAAATGTATAATATAATTCATATAGCAATACGGTCTCACTGCACAGCAGTTAGCCGAGTCATTGCGCAATCCATGGCGAGACTCAACTGGCTGCTGATCACCACAAGTCTCTTCTCAGTATTTGAACGGCAAATGTAAAAATTCAGCGATTTTGAATAAAAATAATCTAAAACTGGTGAAGTTAAATGGAAAATAACTTTATAGTATAATCACTGCATACTTATAACAATTTAATTAATTTTTTTTTCTTTTTACATTTTTTTTCTTTCCATGATGGCACGTGAGGCCCCGCCTCACCTGCCTCCCCTGACTGCACGTCACTGATATACATATATGCACACATATATATATATATATATATATATATATATATACATATATATATACAGGCATATATATATATATACACACAT